>NC_058405.1:54250473-54550473 GCF_002201575.2 Neomonachus schauinslandi | reverse complement strand
CTGCCCACGCACTGCTCTCAGCACCACAGGAGGGGATGGGCGTGTGGAAGGGTGAAGGTATGAGAGGGTAGTGGGGAATACGTTTTGCTGCCAATACGTAAGTAGGATGCCAGATTTGGGAGTTCTGCTAAGAGTTCAGTCTTGGCTTGTCATTGCGTTAATGGGCAAATGACTTCATCTTCCCAAACTCCAGCTTCCTCACTTACAAAATATAATAACCGCATGGCAGGTTGTTGTTTGAATTTATTCAAGGTGTCCAGCATCTGCTCAGGGCTCAGTAATGTTAGTTTTTTTTTCCCTCAGAGGCTGCAGATTGTGTGCTTTTACTTAAGGAAATGCAATGCTTCTGTTACAGTTTAATTGATATCATATTTCTTCAGTCGGTTGTTTGTCTTTGACCATGAATCTTTTCATAACTGAGATGCTTTTATGCTTCTGGGTAAAGAGCAGAAATTAAGCCAAAGAAGAAGCAAAGCTGGGTTTAAGGATAGTCACAGAACAGTGAGGACCACCCATTGGCAGAAAAGAATCACAAAGATTTAAAAAGAAAAAAAAAAAGGGCGCCTGGGTGGCTCAGTTGGTTAAGCGACTGCCTTCGGCTCGGGTCATGATCCTGGAGTCCCGGGATCGAGTCCCGCATCGGGCTCCCTGCTCGGCGGGGAGTCTGCTTCTCCCTCTCCCACTCCCCGTTTGTGTTCCCTCTCTCGCTGTGTCTTTCTCTGTCAAATAAATAAATAAAATCTTAAAATAAAGAAAGAAAGAAAGGAAGAAAGAAAAAAAGAAAAAGAAAAAAAAAGAATATCCTTGGGGAAAATTGCATTGAAGTTCATTCTATTGTCTCAAGCCTTGGAAAGCTTTTAAAGTTATTATTTTATGTTGTGGTCTCAAGTACAACCTCAACAAAAAAATCACTGTCTCCTAGAAAGATTCGAACAAGTGAAATGAGGGAATTAGAAGATCAAGACAATAGCAAATAATCACTCACCAGAACAAGAACAAGGAGAGAGAAGCATCCTCAGATACACAGAATAATATTTCAGAACAGATTCTGCCCGAAGTCAATATTCCCTTACCAGACCCGTCCCAGGTGACAGAGCTGGAAAGCAGGAGATGGATAGTCTCAGAATTAAAGAATTATCTCTGACTTCTTTCCTGCAGATCTTAGTTTTCAAAAATGATTTTCTTGCTAACTCTTTAGTAACAGGGAGCAGCTGATGTGTTATGCTGTTTCTCTCCTAGGGGAACATGTACTTTGCTGGTGGAGAAACACACACACACACACCCACACACACACATACAAGCCATGCAAGGGAATGGATGAGGGTGAAGGAAGCGTGATTGGCCAGGAAGGAAGGCTGGGAAGTTACCCGTGGAGATGAAGCACACAGATTTAATTTAATATTGATTTCAGTTTCAGGAGGAAGAGCTTGTGGTTGAGCATGGTGTCATTCAGCAAGCTCTGTTTTCTCATTCTGACCAGGACTCTGCTTGCCTCCCTGTCCCTCCCCACACGCACATGTCTCATACTGAGGGCATTTTGAGGGGCTGTTTATTCATTCGAAGGCGATGAAGAGTGGCATAGAAAGTGCGTTCAGTCAAAAGCACCTCTGTGCAGTGACCAGGAAATCTCAGACAGATGCATTTCCTGAATAAGATGCTTTTCTTTCCCACCTCATCAGGATCTTCTCTAACAAACTTCTCGCTTGTTCTTAAATGATCTTTAAGAAGAATTCACTCTGGTTTTGCCTCCTCCACATGAAGGGGTGGTAAGATAACCATGTCTGGATCAAACACTGGGTTAACTATTTCTGGTGCGGGTTTTCTTTTCAAGTTTTGAAGAAAATGACATCATTTGGTGCCAGGCTTGTGTCACGTGGCATCTTCCTGTGTCTCTGTCAGGACACACACTCACCCATTCATCTCCTCACGGCCCAACCACCCTAAAACAGTGAGACTGACACATAAATTGTGCCAGGCAAGGGACAGGTGGGTTAGCTGAGCTTGGGGCCCTGCCAGCCCTCCCATCATGTAATAAGAAAGCTCTCAAATAAACACCGTATGACTTAATTGAATCTGAGCTAGGAGATACGGTTTTTACAGAAACTAATTATGGCAGGCAGCCTGGCATATTAGTGCCGTAAATCTCGCTGATGTCAAGCCCTTGAGCTGTTGCCATGTTGGTTTATTTTCTCTTTTTCTCCCTCTTCCCATGCTTCCTAGTTTTTGTTTTGTTTTTTTTTCTCCATTCAGTCTCTTTACACTTATGCTCATCCCTCCCTCTTCTTTCCAGCATGTTGAGACCTTGAACAGGGGCTCAGTAGCCCCGTGATTTCTGCTTCAGGTCCATGACCATATGTGCTTCTGTGTATGTAATATGTGAGTGCACACATGTGCATGCATGTGTGTGCATGCTGGCCTTTCTGTCTGCAAGGGACGGGACGATTCAGGATGGAAGAGTATAGTAAGTCAATATGGCAGGTGGGGTTGGGGAGTGGGGGCAGTGGCTAAAAAAATGATTCAAGCTTCCTTCCTCCAAATAACTTGTCATGGGTGATACTGGGGGTGGTTGTGATGGCTATAAAAGGGGGAACAGGAAAGTTGTGTAAACAACTAGCCTTGGAAACATCAGGCAGAATGAGGTACAAGCCATGGATCATGAGACTGCAGATGGAGGAGTTTGATTCTTACAAGGCTAAGCTTTCACTTCTTTCTGTCAGTCAGGAAGAGAACACTCAACTATTATGAGTGAATTATGTAACTATCATAATTACATTTATTACTTACTTAAGAAGTCTGGAGCTAAGTGGTCTCAGAGTTTGTTCAGTCACTTGATGATCCTTCCATGCTTTTTCCATCCTTCTTTGCCATCCTCAGTGTTAATGGCTTTTGGTTCTCATGCTTCATGATCTTAAGATAGTGGCTGTAGTTCCAGACATTGCATGCACATCCCAAGCTTAAAGAAAGGAGCAAGGGCAAAAGACCTTCTTTTTATTAGGCTCTAGATTTTTGGTCTTTAAGAAAGAAGACTTTTCTGAAGACTTCAAGAAAATTTTCCTTATATGCCCCATGGTCTGACCTGGGTGGCTAGCTGTAAGGAAGGACAGGAATGTGAGTAGTAGCAAAGGGGAGTGAGAGGACCATGAGTCATTTTCCAGGAGTGGATGCATTGTTACTCTATTAAAATTGAGATTCTGGGGCGCCTGGGTGGCTCAGTCGGTTAAGTGACTGCCTTCGGCTCAGGTCACGATCCTGGAGTCCCGGGATCGAGTCCCGCTTCGGGCTCCCTGCTCGGCGGGGAGTCTGCTTCTCCCTCTGACCCTCCTCCTTCTCATGCTCTCTGTCTCTCATTCCCTCTCGCAAATAAATAAATAAAATCTTAAAAAAAAAAAATTTGAGATTCTGTGAGAAAGGGGGAAACAGGACCGGGAATGACAGCTGGGTTGGTCAACCTGCAGCATCTGTCACACTTTCCTTTAGTATATTTGAGAAAAAGGATATTTGTCTTACTACAGTTACTGAACTGAGCCCTGCACTCCACCAGCAGACGCTCCTCACATGAATACCCTTCTCTGCCATTTGCTTTGCTGTTAGTCACCACCATAATTCTTCCAATGACAGTTCCCTTGAAATAATTTTGCTTCTTCTACACAGGCCTCCACATAGGATTTCAGATCAGACAGCCCTGGGTTCAGATCCTATTCCAGATGTACAGCTCACTAGCATCATGGCTTTGGGCAAGTTGCCTAACCTCTTCACTCAGTAAAAATGCCCATAGTGACTTGTATCTCCTTGAGTGGCTATGAGTATTAAATAATGAATGTAAAGTGCTTAGCACTGTGCCTGGAGCAATGCTCAATAAATGGTAGTTTCTTCTTTTCTCCACATTAAAAAAATAATAATGGTTAGCACTTACTGTGTGTTTACTATATGCCCAGCATAGTTTTTTTTTTTTTTTTAAGATTTATTTATTTGAGAGAGAGAGAGTGCGCATGTGTGGGCGGAGAGGTGGGGAGAGGGGCAGAGGGAGAGAATCTCAAGCAGACTCCCCGTTGAGGGCAGAGCCCAATGTGGGACTCGATCCCATGACCCCGAGATCATGACCTGAGTCGAAACTCAGTCAGACACCTAACCAACTGAACCACCCAGGCGTCCTTTTCCAGCAAAGTTCTTAGTGCTTCATGCCAATTAACTCATTCAACCCCCACAGCAACTCAGGGGGGCTGTGCTAGCCTTATATCCTTTAACAGCTAAGGGAACGAGAGAGAAAAGCAAATTTGTCTACAATTGCAGAGATAGTAAGAGGCAGAAAAAAAGATTGAATCCAGGCAGTTGGTCTTGAACCCGGGCACTAACCACTGTGTGTACTTCCTCTCGCACACAATGTGTCTCTCCTGAAAATGGGTTCGTGTTAGGACCAAATCTTCCTATTAGGTGGCAGACACTGGACAGGGGGCAGGGCAGCCTGAATAACCACAGTTGTGTGGCCATGGAGAATGATGGGCTCTTCCAAGACTATGTACTATCTGAGGAGGCACACGGCGGAAAAGCAGAGTCACACGAGGGTGTGAGGAGGAGTAATGGTCAGCACCACACATCAGGCCGGACCCCGCCGCGGGATTCCTTGCACCCGTTGTTAGTCTAGTGAATCTCATTGTGCCGTTAGAGCAGACAGCTCCCTGTGCAAGGAGATGGCCCTTGGAGAAGCAGAGCTTGGAAGTCTCCGGCTTCCACCAAACAACACACTCTGAGCAGTCTCAGATTATTTTCCAGATGGGAACCTTTGAGAGAGTGAAAAGATCAATATTGGAATCCAGCAACACAAAATCACTTTGATATTCTCCTCGGGCATGGTTTTTCTAATGGAAATAAGACAGAGCAGTGTTTGTTGGAGGAAAATGGCCACCTTTCCTTTGGCTTCTGAAAAGCCTCCTCAGTCTCATTGAACGATGCCAAGCCATGGACATAGGATGTCGCATGAAAACTTTAGGTGCCCCATGGAGCTCTGGAGCTCAAGCACCTTTTGCTCTGAGATCCCAGAAAACCAAAGGAGAGAAAAGATCTGAATGGGAAACTGAATCCCTGCTCTGCTGGCTATCCTAAGTTGAAGTAATTTCAATTTGATTTTTGGATGGTGACATTTTTTTTTCCTGTAAGGGAACCATGGAGCCGAGCAAGAGTGCCTGCATTAATACACATTCTATTAAAAGAAACAGATGAATCACAACCCATGCTGGAAAGGTGGTTTGATAAGGACAGAGCATTTTTTTTTTAATGGGATTACACCACAGTCCATGAGGTCAGATGGAGGGTGGTGGGATGGGGATGTGGAGGTGTTTAACAACTGTCCTCTGAAGAGAGAGATTCTTCTGCACATTCCCTCGCCCCTTTGTTGTCGTTTTGTTGCCTTTGGATTTGGTTTGTTTGTTTGAGTCCAGGGTGAGACCCTGCTATCACGGACCAGAAAGTCAATGCAGCTGAGCAGCATCGGCCTGTCTTGAAACGAGCCTCTGCATTGCAGGGATGAGATGTGTGAAGTTTTCACATGCCAGGCATAGAGTCATTTCCTTACTTAGGCCTATCTGAGCATTGCTGAGCCCTAGATAATGACAAATTTATCTTTTTTTTTTTTTTTTTGGTGGATTTATCATTTTAGAAGTGAATTCCCGGTGCTTTATGTCACATGATTTCACAGTAACCACGGCTGGAACTAGGATAAGGGAGATTTTAGTGCTATCCTGATTTTACAAAGAAGACCTGGGCTCAGAGCTGCGAACTGACTTGTAGTGGGGAAAGGACTCTGACTTCCCATCTTTGGAAACAAATCCCACCACACCATCCAGCCCTTCCTTTAGTGGTTGGGAGTTCTCCCCAGGTCACCCTTGGGACTCACATTCACAATTCATCAGGAGGTTAGTGTCCAGCAGAAACTCGAATGGAGCCATGGATGTTTCAGGTCATCAGCTTGCTGCCTCCACAGGGTCAGAGTTGCAGGTAGGTTCAGCGGGACTTTGAGAATATGGTGGCTTATTAGGAGAAATGGGGGTTTTCCTCCCTACCAACCAGTTGGGTGTCCTACAATTCAATTCAATTCTAATACTATCTACCTGGAAACAGTGTCAGATCCCACAGGTAAGTTAAAGACTCAGTTCTACAAGACTGCCCCCTTCTTCAGTTGCCAATCATAAGTCTAGATTGTGTCAACTGTGCTTCTGACCAACTGCTATAAATTGGAGGTTCCGATGACTCCCTTCTAACGTTCAATTAATTTGCTAGAGTGGCTCACAGAGCTCAGGAAAACATTTACTTACTAGATTACTGGTTCATTATAAAAGGATATAATTCAGGAACAGCCAGACAGAAGAGATGCATAGGGCGAGCATGGGGCAAGGGCGTAGAGCTTCACCCCTGCCTTCTCCAGGCTGGCACTCTCCCTGCACCTCCACCCAAGCACCAACCCGGAAGCTCTCTGAATCCCGTAATTTTGAGTTTTTATGGAAGCTTCATTACATAGGCATGATTGATTAAATTGTTGGCCATTTGTGACTGAACTCAATCTTTAGCCTCTCTCCCCTCCTGGAGGTCAGAGGGGGTGGGAACTGAAAGTTCCAACCCTGTAATCACCGGGTTGGCTTCCCTAGCAACCAGCCATCCTTAGATTACCTAGGGCCTTTCTGAAAGTCATCTCATTAACATAAAAAAAGATATCTTTAGGACTCCCACCACTATAAGAGTTTTTCAGAGCTCTGTATACTAGGAATGGGACAAAAACCAAATTATTTATTTATTTATTTATTTATTTATTTATTTATTTATTTATTTTTAAAGATTTTATTTATTTGAGAGAGAGAATGAGAGACAGCACAAGAGGGAAGAGGGTCAGAGGGAGAAGCAGACCCCCTGCTGAGCAGGGAGCCCGATGCGGGACTCGATCCCGGGACTCCAGGATCATGACCTGAGCCGAAGGCAGTCGCTTAACCAACTGAGCCACCCAGGCACCCTATTTATTTATTTTTAAATTTTATTTTATTATGTTATGTTAATCACCATGCATTACATCATTACTTTTTGATGTAGTGTTCCACGATTCATTGTTTGCGTATAACACCCAGTTATTATAAATCACAATATCACAGAGACTCACAGAGGTGAACTGACTAACCTAAAGCCACACAGTCAGAACAGAGCATGCGCTTGAGCTCAGATCTCTCCGAAGGTGCCCTGCCCTGTGCACTTTTCTCTGTCCCTCACTGCCTAGCATTTTGGTTTCCTTAGTGGGCTATAATTTGTGGACCAAAGAAGTGATTAAAAGGAGACAGTAGGACATGGTGGCGAGGAGAACAGCTCTGGGGGTGGCTGAGACCCAGGTTTGAATTCCACCTCAGTTGTCAGGTGGCTGTGTCCCTGTGAGTGGCACATTCACCGCAGCACGAAGGGGGAATAGCAGGGTTGTACTGACCAAGACTGTTCCTTTTTCTCAGAAAAATTTATTCTGGAAGCAGCGTCTGGGAATCTTCTATTTGCATTCTTTTTTTTTTTTTTTTTTAAGATTTTATTTATTTATTTGACACACAGAGACACAGCGAGAGAGGGAACACAAGCAGGGGGAGAGGGAGAGGGAGAAGCAGGCTTCCCGCCGAGCAGGGAGCCCGATGCGGGGCTTGATCCCAGGACCCCAGGATCATGACCTGAGCCGAAGGCAGACGCTTAACAACTGAGCCACCCAGGCGCCCCCTTCTATTTGCATTCTATGGGCAAAATGGGATGATCTGGCTCTGTCTAGTCCCAAGAGAAAGAGAACATTAAGCTGTGGTCTCTATAGTGGGAGGTAGTGAAGGAGAAGGGGATCAGACATGGTGTACAGGGGTCAGTCAACAGTGAGATCACATCCCTGCTTCAGGAAGCAGGGAGATGGCACGCAGTCTATGGCTCAGCCTCATGGGTAACCCAGGGAAGCAGTTTCCCTACTCCTTAAGAACCAGGTATTATTGGTCCAGGACTTCATTGCTTAGCATTCCCAAAGTTGTCTCCAGGATGTCTTCATTTAAGAAGGAGGTTTATGGGCTCATTGTCATGTTGGGCACGCCACTCTGCGTCAGCGGTCTCTGTTCCACTTGAAGACCACACCACTGCCTGTGGGCACTATTTCTGTTTTCCCGCAACTGACCGAGGACATTGACCTTAGAGGCTGTTTTCTCTTTCCACACCATTCCTCAAGCTCCAGTCCGGGCACGTGCTTTTACTACGAAGTGAGTTTAGGGCCAGCATCAGAGTCAAGGAAAAGTCAATGGAAAAAAACAAACTGGTTGCACCATTGTTTCTACAATAGTTTCGTCAGAATGGATTCTTTTAATTGTGTTTTGCCTTTTTGGGCCGGCTGAGTCTTTTCTTAAAGACCTCTCCATGCCATTGTTTGTGTGATGCTGGGTTCCCAGAGCAAAGTGGGCATTTAATAAATTAGTGGAGTAAAAGGGAGGGACAAACATGAATCAGGAAGCAACCATTCAAATAGCCAAGAGCTTTTGTGCAAGTTTGGACTAAAAAGGAAGAACAAGCTCTTTTGGTTAACTAGGGTTTAAAAAAAACATGTTCTTCTTGAATCTTTCACTTTCTCGTGTGAAAAATTTTCTTATTGTTTTTTTGGTGGAGGGAATAGGTTTCAGTGTGAAACTCTGGTCACTTCCCATTGGGTCAGTGGGACTCTGCTGATAAATAAATAAATAAATAAAATATGTATAAATATATTTATAAATATATAAAATATATTTGCATTATGTTTATATTATTTATATTTATATTATATAATGCATAAATTCATAAAATTTATAAGTATATTCACATATAGAAAATATAAATATATATATTTATTTAAGTATTTGCCTGCAACTGAGGTTATCTGTCCCTCCACTTACCCACTCTTCAAACTACATGGGCTGCATTCTTGAAGTTGCCTTAGAGAAAGGAGCCATAAATAAGGGCACTGAATGTTTTTTCTTTTCTGCTGGGGAACGTCTTTGGGCATGGAACATGCCCGTGTATTTGCTGTGGCTCCTTATGTGAAGAGTGAAATTGCCATTACACAGATTCCGCAATGCCCTGATGGGCATTTTCAGGCAGTGTGTTTAGGAAGCACAGGTTGGCCACAGTTTCAGGAAGTCAAGATGTGATTTCGGGAGGTGCAGAGATCAGAATTGGCACTGAGAGAATTTCACTGCTGACAGATTCAAGAAAAGGTCTTTTCAGGACCAGCGTGGAAAAGGAGCCTCCTGTGTCAGTCCACTCTCATTAATGGGCCGGATTACTTAATAGGTCCATCCGCTCTTCACTTAAGGCTCTGATAGATTTCAGCTGCTTTCTTTTTTTTTTTTCCCCGATGGGGGTGGGAGAGAAGGGTGGGGGAGGATGGCTGGCTGGAGGAAGTTAAGTACTTTCACCTGGGCTAATGTTTCCTCCCTCTGAGCTGTAATGTGAGATCCCTTCTCAGAGGAATCAGAGTGGAAGCAATAGTTCAGGTTTGATAGTTCATCATTCTGCAGGTGGGAGCAGAGGGTGACATAGAAAAATCACACAGGGCCATGAGGAGAGTGGGAAAGTTCATTCAAGATGTCCATTACCATGTGCGAAGAGTCAAGCTGATTTCTTTTTTTTTTTTTTTTTTTTAAAGATTTTATTTATTTTTTTGACAGAGAGAGACATAGCGAGAGCAGGAACACAAGCAGGGGGAGTGGGAGAGGGAGAAGCAGGCTTCCCGCGGAGCAGGGAGCCTGATGCGGGACTCGATCCCAGGACCCTGGGATCATGACCTGAGCTGAAGGCAGACGCTTAACGACTGAGTCACCCAGGCGCCCGAGTCAAGCTGATTTCTGCAAAGTCACTTTGTATGATCTTCTGGAAGGGTATGTTGAACAGCTACTCTATTCAAATAATGTCCCTAATATTTTCATCAGTGGGTGATGAGAAACTGAGGTTTGCTTGAAGTTCCTTTAAATGGAAGAAGAGGGGCGCCTGGGTGGCTCAGTTGGTTAAGCGACTGCCTTCGGCTCAGGTCATGATCCTGGAGTCCCCGGATCGAGTCCCGCATCGGGATCCCTGCTCGGCAGGGAGTCTGCTTCTCCCTCTGACCCTCCTCCCTCTCATGCTCTCTGTCTCTCATTCTCTCTCTCAAATAAATAAATAAAATCTTAAATGGAAGAAGAGTCACCACCCAATCCCATTTTACAGATGAAGAAACTGCACTTAGAGGAGACATTTGTTTACATAGCAGAGAAAGAGCTGAGAGAACCCTTTAAATCAAGTTAAGCCTTGACTCTTGATCCTATTCCTGTCTTCCTGCCTCTGCGGCTGGGGTTGAGGGGGCACTGAGCGTGGGTGACATGCCAGGATGACATCTCATCGGTGTTTTATTTCATCAAGTGGCCTAAGCCAAAGTGTTACAGCAGGATAGATTAACCTGCAGTCTATCTTGTCAGACATCTGCCTCCCGTTGAGTTCCAACTGCAAAGAACTATTGACCCTTCTCCAAATACGGCATGTACTTTGCTGTTTTTGTGCCCTTGCATATTCACTCTGCCTAGAATCCCCATCCTCATTTTCTCTTCTGGGTAAGTTCCTATTCATTCTTCAAGCCCATTCTCTGTGGCTGACCCCACTAGGAAACCACTGATGCCTCCGCCACCTTGTAACACCCCTGCCCCAGCCCATCACCCCGGACCTTGTCAGTATCTGAACAGGTGCCTCCAGCTCTCCCTACCCTGTGTGTACAACTTGAGGACAGTGACCTGGGCCTGGGCCTTTTTATTTCTGTAGACTCACACCTTAACAATGCCTGACACTTAAAACATGTTTTTAAATTAGTTATTTGATCAATCCCACCATTCTCAAGGCTGCAAAAGTACCAGCAGCATAACAACTCCCACAGAAACCCGTATTAATTCATGCTCATTATGTCTAACCTCTTGAGGGAGTTGCTGGGAACTCACTGGAACAAAGCCCAAACACTAAGGAGAGCTGACTCTGCCAGCAATTTACATTCTGGTTCTACTTTTTACTATCAGTATGTGTCAGGCCCTTTCCCCCCACCATCTCATTTAATCTTGACAACAGCACTACATAGTAGGTGTTACTGTCCTTATGCTTACTTTACTTTGAGGAAACTGGGGCAAAGAGAGAGTATATACTTGGCTCAAGGTCACGGAACTCCCCAAAATGGCAAAGCCAGGTTTGGACCTTAGTTGGGGGAAGGCTAACGGTGGTGCTCTTGACCACTGAGCTGTCTTACCTTTTAACACATCCACCATAGCACGTGTTCAGGTGGGATAATGATGGCAGGGGTGGAGGGCCCTGGAATGTGGTGGCTCAGCCTGGGCTGAGCAGTGTTTTCACCTCCAGTCTTAGAGTAAGACTCCTGCATGGGCTCAGGCCTGGGGGCTTGCACTGGTCCAGTTTGGGTAATTTCTTTGGAAAGGCACCCATGGGCCTCCCAGAATCAGGGCATCTGCAGCATCTACGACCACAGTGTCATTAATGAAGACCAGGTATGATGGGCTTCTCACACACACACACGCACGCACGCGCACACATGCATGCACACAGACGCTCATTCCACCAAATAACTGCTTATTGAGACCAAGCAACAGAGACTCCAGAGTATTTCACAGTCAGTATCAAGGGGAAAGGTCCTGTGTGGGGCCTGGCAAGAGGCAGCGTGGCAGACTCCAAAATAACACCAGTAAGAACAAGCCCCAGGGGGCCAAATGCTCAGTTCCTGCCCTATGTTTGCTCAGAGTTCTGAGCAGGAGTTTGGGGTGGGAGGGGAGAGGCTTCCCGCCATTCTATGCCAACCCTAGGCAATGGTCAGAGCCTGGGATTTGTCTGCGCTTTGCAAACCTGGAGGGCTTTGCTGCTTGCTGCAGACCCAAGAGCTGCCAGGAGGCCCCAGAAAATGCTTGAGAACAAAGAGGCAATAAACACACTCTGAACCCTTTTACCAACTGGCTCCATCCCAAACCAAAATGAGAAATGAATTGCTGGGGTAAGCGTGTGTGTGTGTGTGTTTGTCTTAAACTGATGGGAAAGGAAAATTGTTTTAGATGGGAATAGTCAGTTTGGGCCATTTCAAGTTATGGTCAAATGAATATAGCCAATTTAATTTTGATAAATTGGTCCTCCCAAAAAAGCTGCTCTGATAAGCTGTATAATCTTAGCACCTCACATTTTCATAAGTACTAACATTTCTGGGGGAAAGGCAAAGTGTTTGCTTAACCTGAAAATGTGTTTCCTGAATAGGGAAGCTCATCATCAACATCATCATCATCATCATTATCATCGTCCTTTATTAAGCACAGTTTATGAAGTAGGCAATCTTCTGGAAGCTTACAGATATTATCCATCATTTCTATAATAACACTGCTGGGGTGCCATCCTTGACTCCATTTTATACAGGACAAATTGATGTTCAGATAGGCTTCTTGTTCAAGATCATGCTGTTGGTACTTAAATTCAAGTCTTTCAGAATCCAAAATTCATGCTCTTTCTACCATACTTCTTTGTGTGCAAATATTTGTTATTACTAATACAATGTCCTAGGCCAGATCAATATTCAGCAGCTGGATATGGGAATGACTGTTTTGTCAATGCACTGGCTTTTTGTAGAGAACTTCGGGTGGGTGTGCTGTTACCTAAGCGTGGACCCAGGAGGCAGGGGCTGGATTCCATTTCTGGTTCTCAAGGACTTTTTCCATTCTTCTCTTTAATAAACTAAATATGATGCCACTTGCCTTTACCCCTATCTCATAAGATTCGATGAATTCATGCCTGCAAGTTACTCCTCATATCTTAGCCACTACGTATTTACACATTTTGCTAGTTGTTTTCTTTGTTTTTTGAATAAAGTCAGACCATATACACTTCGTTATTAACTGAGCTGAAGTTTTTGGAGGGGTCTAAGTGGGTGGCACGAGGAGATTGGCATGGTCAGCTCACCATCTGGAAAGCTCTTTGAGGTCTTCCTCCCACGAAGGGCTCACTACTAAGGAGTCATCAGTGGGTCTAGGAGGTTGCTTGTCCCAGTTTTGTCAAAGAGGGTCAACCCAAGAAAAGTGTGGAAATGTGACTTGGCTCTTTTGGTAGCACAGATAAGTTTGAACGTAAAAGTCACACTTCATATAAAATAGTGGGAATAAAACCAAGCACGGATGAGACATCTGAACTTTTAACAAAACAAAAAAATAACAACAACCAAGAAAACTTTCAGAACTTTTCTAATATGATTACTTGACCAAAATAAATTTTAGATATATCTGTTAAATTGCTGAATATGTGTCAATCTCCTGTGCGGACAAAGAAAAAGTACAATCAATGGGAGGATCTATACTCAAAAATATTTAACATTTTTCAGCACTTTTTAAAAAAAGATTTTATTTATTTATTCAACAGAGAGTGAGTCTGTGTGCACAAGCATGGGGAGGGGCAGAGGGAGAGGGAGAAGCAGACTCCCTGCTGAGCAGGGAGCCCGACACGGGGCTTGATCCCAGGACCCTGGGATTATGACCTGGGCTGAAGGTGGACGCTTAACCGACTGAGCCACCCAGGCACCCATATTCAGCACTGTTTTAAGGAGATTTATACAATGAAACCAATAATCCTCACAACAATTATAATCCTTTTCCAGATGAGAATTCTGGGTGCAGACAGAGAAGGCAAGTAACTTGTCCAAACTCACTAGATGGTTCTTGGACTCCATTGTTCATACTTGGTTCATTTATTAATTCATTTATTGGCCATGATGTCTGGGTGCTAGTCTAGGTACTGGAGGTGCAGCAGTGAACAGGCCCAAAGGAGATCCCTGTGCCCCGAGTGCTCATGTTTGAGTCTGGGGTGACCCCCAACCCGCACGTGTCACCTTTAGCATGACATCCATGCCTTCTGCAGCTCTGGGTGTGAAAAGTCACACTTCTGATGTGGTGAATGCTGTGTCTTTGCAGCAGGTGTTGGTTTTAGTAAATTGATTGTACGCTGTGAGTTCCAGAGTAACAGATGTTGAAGCCTTTCTTTTGTTTCACCTCATATGGACATGAGTGAGAGGGTGTTTGGTAAATACTGGCTCTTTTGTAAGATTAGGAAACTATTGGTCCTTTGCAAATTAAGGCTTTTTGACTACTGGATGGAGAAAAAACTGTTCAAGTTTCAACCAGAGAGACAGAGGGGGACTCAGAAGGGATGAGGACCTGAAGCAGAGTTCTCAGTGTGGATGCCCTGGTTCGGTTCTGTGCACACAGCAGAATGCTTTCTGGATTTGTGCTGGTTTGGTTTGAGCTGCATTCTGTCAAGGATGGGAACCGTGGGGAAACATGGTCTCTGAGCATCTGGAGGCCTTTCTCCCTTTGATTTTAGCTCCCAATGCTTCTTGCTATCTTAGCAACAAAGATCTCTGAGAGCAGAGACTCTAGTCCTCTTCCTTCCCCAGTTCCTCAAAGAACTGGCTTGTTCAAGTACTTGCCAAATGTTGAATGGGTAAGTGAAAAGATCCCAGGACCAAGAGTCATGATAGCTAGTTTTGGGTCTTAGTAACCCAGGCCAGTTTCTCAAGGTCTCTGGGCCTCTGTATCCTCATCTATAAAGTGAGAAGACAAGTCCCCTCAAACTCAGACAAGTGCAGATGGTCTTTCTTCCAGGAATTCTTATTTGTAACAATAGATATGGAAAGCTTACCTTTCTTACCTAACTTACCTTGTACCTCTACCTCAGGGTGAATCCTATGAAAACTCCAAGTGGAGTCAGCTCTGACTTTCTGTAGAGTGCCGAGGGGCTGAAGGTTCTCTGTTAGGAAGGAGGAAATTTCATTATTGTTATTATTACAATTATCTATCATTTATTGAGCACTTACAATACTCCAGGCGTTGTGCTAAGTAAGTGCTTTATATTTTTTTCCCATTAATCCTTGAAACAGAACTATGATTTGGTCCTTTTATTTTCCTCATTTTATAAACAAGACAACCAAGGCTCAGGAAGGTTAATGAACTCAAGCAGGCTCACAAGCTAACAAGTGATAGACACGCACGTGTGCATGCATGTGTATGTGTGTATGTATGTGTGCAGGTGTTGATATCTTGGAGCAAGAGTATCTCTTTTTCCTTTTATTTGTCTAACTCTGCAGTGGGAAGGTCTGTCCATCCCCCAGAGGATACCAGACTCTGGCAAAGATCCACAGCTTAAACAAAGCCCCTTCCTGGCAGACCCGCTATCTTAGTCCGTTCGGGCTGTTATGAAAAATACCACAGACTGGGTGGCTTATAAACAACAAACATTTATTGCTCACAGTTCTGGAGTCTGGAAGTCTGAGATCAGGGTGCCCACATGGTTAGGTTCTAGTGAAGGCCTTCTTCTGGGTCACAGACTTCTCATTGTATCCTCACTTGGTGGAAGGGGCTAGGGAGTGCTGGGTTTCTTTCATAAGAACACTAATCTCATTCATGAAGCCTCCCCTTTCATGACTTAAGTACCCCCAAAGGCCATACCTTTTAATATCAGCATCTTTGGAAGTCAGGATTTCAACATATGAATTTGCAGGGTGGTGGTGGGGATCATATACATAGCACCTGCCTAAGCCAAGCCAAGCCAAGGTGTGAGAGTAACTAGACACTTTCCACAAAGGCAAGAAAAGATAAAGGGCAAGTCCAAATACTCACTAACAACTTCTCCAGCATGAAGAGCCTCAGTGATCAGGGGCATCAGTGATCTATCAAAAAGAACCTGAAATGATTCCCAGAGGGGAAGCTGGGGTTGTTAAAACTTCTGAAAACTTTTGTGACCCTTAATTCCAGTTGCTGAAATGTCCTTCCATAAAAAAGACAATTTCACTCAATTCTTCAGTCTCAAGATTATAACCATCTTTGGAGGAGGGCATATATTCAGGCACCCACCCACCAGACCTTAATTTCAAAAGCATTTGTCTTGCTTTCTGTTAACACTAACAAAGTTGCCATTGATGAAAACCAAGGGCATTAAAACCCAGAGCACATCCACCATCATGGGGGGATTAATCATACGATCACTTTGAGATATGGGCCCCCTATTGGGACACATGGGCCAGTCTCCTTAGAACATGCCCATGATTTCATTACAAACCACTCATCCAATCTTGTGTAGACTTCTCTTGCTAACTCACACATTCAAAATTGCCTCTGCTGGTAGGACAGCCTTCCTTGGGCAATGTATTTGCTGTGCTGTTTCACAGAAGAAACACCACAAGCCAAAGAATGTACTCATTATAGTCTGGTGGCCGGGACACCTTGGTGAACAGCCCCTAATAAACTCGGGGGAACTGATAGGGCTGTATTTATGTCAGGTGCGGGCCCAAGGCTCCACACCAGCCTGCTTGCTATTCACAATACCTACATCTGTCGTCACTAGAGAGGACCACCAGGCCTACCTACTAATTGAAATTATTATGCACCTTTTTCCTGGGTTTTCAATGTGCTTTTGTTTACCACTGCTGCTGGGTATGCAGAACAATTGTTGGTATCTCCCCTTGGTTCCCCTGAGCCCAGTGTAAACTCTAGTCAGCCCCTGCAGGCCTCTCTGAACCTCACGGTCTGAGATTGAGGGGATTTGAGAGCTTGCCTTCTCAGTCCACGCACAAGGATAAGAAGGAACAGAGAACTTGATCACATGGCCAAGGTCCCAGCTACTTGTTGTCAGAGTCAAGACCAGAAACTAGCTATTGTGACTCTTGGTCATGGGATCTTTTCACTTATTCAGTCCACCATTTGGTAAGCACTTAAGCCAGTTCTTTAAGGAACTGAGAACAGGGAGATGAAAGGGGGTCTCTGTCCTGAGGAGGCCACAGTCTTTGTTGCTATGATTGCAAGAAGCACTGGGAGCTAACATCAAAGGGAGACCTCCTGATGCTCAGAGAGAGAGTCTCTCCGTGGTGCCCATCCTCCACTTAAAGCAGCTTACTCCAAATCAGCACAAATCCAGGATTCATAGAATAAAACCACTGGAGAACAAGGTCAGAAGGACCTGGGCCAAGGGAACCAACACAGTGCCTTCTTATCCCTCCTGAGAGGCGAGCTGAAGAGCAGCCCCAAGTGACAACTGTGGGACTCACGGCTGGGCCTTGTCCCCAACACCAGCATGGCCTGGGATGAATCACACACCAGAGAACAACGGGGCTATTTCTTGAGAGCCATTTGTCAAGTTGACATCCCTGCCTAGAGTTATTTAGGTCTTTCTAAAGACACTTTTTTCCCTCCCTGTGGCAGGAAGCACCTGCAAGCCTGTTGAGTTGTGGCTTTGCTCAATAGCACTTTGATATCCCTTAAGGCCATCAATTACTCTTCTGTCCTTGCCGACATGGGCTTTGGCTGATATAAAGATAGGAAAGCTTAAAGAGGATGACGAAGAGGAAGATGATGGTGAGTTCCTCTGGGATCTCAGGCCAGACACTGTCTGGAGGTGGGCTTCTTGCTGATTTCTGTGGGGGCTCCCCTAGGCCAAGACAGTCTGCATCCTTGGCTGGCTGGGCTTGAAACGTAACTGCAATGCTCCTGTGAGGCCAGGTTTCCCTCCTGGAATAGAGCTGTGCTCCTTGCCAACTACTTATAGAAAAAGCAGGCCTATAAGATGAATGTGGCTGGAGCAAAACTGGTCTTCTGATTCAGGTAAATGACTTCAGGGAGAAGGAAGTTGGAAAGGAGTCAGAGGAGAAGAAAGCAAGCAACCAGAAGACTTGGTGAATGGGCCTCTGAAAGTGGTTAGGGAAATCAGAGTGGTTGAGCTGAGGGAAGGAAAGGGTGAACTAAGAACCAGCTTTGATTATACAGAGAATAATTGTGTAGAGATTAGTGGTCATTTCCACCGAAAATATGATGTGGGTTACAGATGCTTAAATTGCTGCCTGAGGATGTTGTTCAGTGTGTGCTGGCCTGTCTGGGTTATTGCATTGTTCTTATTCATGAGGTTTGGTGGAGGGGGGCTCCTTCCTTGGAGATCTGCATGAATGAAAATGACATCCTTCCAGCTGGATTGGTTTAGAGAAAGTTTTAATGACACATGGATCTCTTCCCTTCAGTTCACACGGCCCAATGGCCCGGCTTGACCCTTATGCCTCAGTCAGTTTGGCAGACTCTTGATTGGTATCCAGACATAACATCCCTGACCCCTCTAATCCGTTTTGCACACAGAGGTCCCACTTACTTTCCTTAAGTTCATCTTGGTTTATGGCAATGTCCTGTTCAAAAAAATATTTATGCTTCATTTATTCGTTCAACAAATACTGAGCACCTGTTGTGTTGAGCACCTATTTTATGTCTGGCACTGTACTAAGCTCTGTGCATACAACATGGCCCAAATTGCAGTAGTCTTAAGGAGGTCACTCGGTCCTCATATCCTTGTCCTAGAATTTTTCAAGGCCCCCACCATCTGGTTTTAATATGTCCTTCTGACTTTCGGTCCACTACAAAAACTTCTCTTCTATCAGCTTGGTCTATTTATCATGCCCAGCTCACTCTGGGCCTTGCCTCTTTCCACTACTGATGCACTGAATGTCCTTACCCAAAGCCCATGTCTCCTTCGAAGCTAACAGTCTCCCCTCCTTCAGGTGGACCTCTGTCATCACCTGGGTTTAGGAATTCTCCAGCACATTGGCCCCCACAGTGCTTACTCAGCACTAGATATTTTCTACCTGAGTACAGATCGCAAACTGGGCAGCTGCTGCACCTACTATTACCACTTCTGCCTTCATTCACTGTGGGGTAGGACCCAAAAGAGCCATGGACCTTCTCTCTCTATTGAATGCTCTGCTGTGAGATGTGATGGGGGGGGGAGGGGGGGGAAGGTGGGAGGGAAGTGAGGAGGGTGAGGGGAGTGGTTGGCCCAGGCTTGCAGAGCATTCTACACCATTAAGAAAAGGTTAAGGATATCGAAATCTCTGAACTTAAAGGGAGAACGGCTCTTGAGACTGTTTAATAAAACTACCTCATTTTACAGATGTGGAAACTGAGGACTAGAGAAACCGATTTACCCAAAGTCACAAAGTAAAGTCATAGCCGAGTCAAGTCTGTTTTCCTTGTCTGCTAAACTATCTTGTCTTGCTATAGTCCGGCACTTGGAATCCTAAAGAACCTAACATTACAGGACACACATGAAAGAAATAGGAAATGTGTTAGTTCCTTACTGTGGCTGTAACAAATAAGCACAAATTTAGTGGCTTAGACAGCCCAAATTTATTATCTTGCAGTTCTATAGGTCAGAAGTCCAACATGGCTCTAATGGGGCTAAAATCTAAATGTTTGCAGGGCTTCCTTCCTCTCTGGAGGTTCCAGAGAAGAATCTGCTTCCTTGACTTTGCAGTTGCTAGAAGCTGGCTCTATTCTTTGGCTCATAGCTCCCTTCTCCTGTCTTCCAAGCCAGCAGTGATATGTGGAGTCCTCCTCACACTGCATCACTCCATTTCCTCTCCTGCCTCCTTCTTCTACTTTGAAGGACCCTTGGGATTACACTGGGCTCCCCTGGGTAATCTTCCTATCTTCAAGTCAGTTTAAAAGCAGCCAGAATTCCTCTTTGTCACATAACATAACATATTCACTGTTTTCAGGGATTAGGATATGAACAACTTTGGGGGTTATTTTTCTGCCTATCACAGGAAGGGAGTAGGAAAATGGGAACAAAGATCAACTCTCTCTTGCTTTCTTGACTTCTCTAATTCTCTATAGCCAGAAAAAGTTAGTTTGAAGATATTCTAGATCTCTGTATTCAACCTCAGGCTTCTCTTCTCAGCTGTGATCTGGTTAATATAGTCAAGACACAAAGAAAAGGAATTTTTTTTAATTATTTTTTTTAAAGATTTTATTTCTTTGACAGAGAGAGACACAGCGAGAGAGGGAACACAAGCAGGGGGAGTGGGAGAGGGAGAAGCAGGCTGCCCGCTGAGCAGGGAGCCCGATGTGGGGCTCAATCCCAGGACCCCAGGATCATGACCTGAGCCAAAGGCAGATGCTTAATGACTGAGCCACCCAGGCACCCCCAAGACTTGCTGGTTTCTAAGGAACTGAGAATTCCAAGGCTTAAAGGGTGTGGGCTTACTTTTCCAGAGAGGGGTGTTTATATGAGACATCTAGATGGAATCCCCTACAACAAGGCTTGCTGATCATTCAAATCAGTAAGAGTGGGGGTATGAGAAAATGTCCTGAATGATTTAAGGAAAGAATCAACCAATTTCAAGTTGGGATGGCTTCACAGACTCACAGCCTCTCACAGACTAAAGGACCTTTAGGAGTTTCTTTGTCCAGCCTCCCACCTAATGCAAGACCCTCTACAAGATCTTTTACTACCTATCATCACCCTTCTTTGTAAAGCTCTGGCCAGAGATGGGAAATCACCTCGATTCTCTTAGATCTTCTCCAGTTCTCTGAGTCTATAATTTTTTGTGAAACCCAAATTTCATCTCTACTTCTTGGTGTTGGTAGGAAAATCAGACAAAGTGTCCCCATCTTTTCCCTTCCAGGATGGTAGGATGTTAACTGTTGTTATATCTTCATATAAAGGGTCCGAGAACCCCTAGACCACATGTAGTATTTAACTCTCACGTATGAGGCTGTGAGAATAGGGAGGAGTCATCTGCCGATAGACTTGGTGGCTTCACGGAGCTCTCTTTTCCTCGGATGCTATATTACCTGCTGTTTAACCTGCCTAGAACTTTCCAACCCCCTTCTTCTGATAAGACATAGCCTGTCTTCCTGGCCATGTGCGAGACATGACTTAGGACAGCCGCTCACATACCTCATGTGTTTAGCTTTAGTGAATGGGCCAATCAGCATCTAATCTTGGATTTTTTCCCAGCCCACGGGGGAAAGGGAGGAAACTCCTATGTGCTCAGGTCATAGGCTATGAGGAGGTGAGCTTTGCCCATGGCCGGGTCCCCACGTCCATGGAGGATCTGGTCTGGGAAAATGGCATTAAGCAAGAGCAAGAAGGAAAGAGAATGAGAAAGTCCTGAGGAGAACCCTCAATCCTATCATCTTTTTTTTTTTTTTTTAATGTTTTGGTTATATGAACAAATAAATTTCCCTCTTAGGCTTAAGCTGGTTTAAGATGTGTTTCTTCCATTTGTAACCCATGAGTCCTGAATAATTTAGGACCTTTCTCAGCTTTCCTCTTTCCTAGAGATGCTGAAAAGTGGACTACAAATCAGAAACTATTAGTTTCAGAGTTGAGCCTGTCCATGATGATTTGGGGAAGAGTCAGGAGAAAGAAAGGACGGGAAATCATGCAGGTGAGAAAGATTCTTATGTGTGAGGTCCAGTGAGATGGAATCCACAGGTGATGCATGGGGTCCCGCTACCTTTGCTCCTTTTGGACCTCAACTTGGTTAAAATAAATTATGACTCCAAACTCACATAGTTTCAGGCCAAAGTTGGAGTCCCAAAGTGAGTGTTTTTCTATTTTGTGGACATGGTGTTACTTGTTTGGTGTAAATCAGAGATTTAGAGAGTACTCAGCAGATTCACTGGTAAGCACAATGTTTTGGCAGCAGAGGGAGAAGAAAAAAAAGAAAAATAGGGGGAGGGGAGGAAAGTGAAAAAAGTAGCAGGAGACGTAAGGAGAGAGAGAGAGAGAGAGAGATGACTCCATCAGCAATATGCTGACTGCATATCTCCTACGTGTGTAGGGTTGTGCTAGTTTCAACTTGTCATTCCAAAGCAACAAGCAGCAAACTTATTTGTGACGACAGACGCTAAGAGTTAGGTGTGTCTAGTGTAAGAAAAACGTACACCCAGGTATGAACGGCAAGCAGCAAAGTAAGTGGACAATTACTCATGAAGGCTGTTAAGGAAGGAACAGGATGAATGGGCCCATGTTTAAACCAGAAGTTAAGTTAAAACATATGGAAAATGTTTTTCTGATATTCACGTAAAGCCTGGAACAGTCTACACAAAGAGGCTGCGGCGTCTCTGGTAGAGGGAGGCTGTTGAGAATAGTTTAGACTGCCTCATGGCTGCCTCACAAGCTTGATTACAGGCCTGCATCTCTGCCCTTCACATCTGCTTTTCAGTAACAGCATGGGGGAAGGCAAGCTGTAAAAGGCTTTTGCATTTTTTTTTTCCTGGTAGACTTCGTTTTTTCATGTTTGTTTTGTGAAGAAATACATATATATATATATATATATTTATATATATATATATATTTATATATATATATATACACATATATATACATATACATATATATTGCAGTAAACAGCTGAACAAAATCTACACAATTTTGTCCACACTTTTGAAATGCTCCCAGATTTGGATGTAGTGTTTATTTATGTAGCTTGAAAGTCAGAATGGATCTGGGAGGTCAGAAGATAGCTGAACTTTCGACTCTGCCCTTCAGCTCACAGTTTTGTGCATTGTTTTATCTTAGAAATGGGAAAGCGAGGAACCATTCTTCAGCCATATCTCGCTCGCAGAGCCTTTCCCCTCCTGCAGACTGTGCCACCACCCGCAAGCTTGAACACACCCCAGGAAACCATCACGCCATTGTGAAAGGACTAATCGCCACACAACACTTGGTTTTCCTTCCGGGACTGCGTCATGGGCCGTGGCTGTGTGGTTCCCACATTGTTTCTGTCATGGTCCCAAGGAGCCTAACTCTTGATCCTAGGTCTGGCAGGGCAGCCTGTCTCAGCACGAGCTCTTATGTAAGTGGCTGTGGGGACAGCTGGCAATAAACAAACATTTTTCCAGCCTTGTTTTCTCTGCAGCCTTGAAAAATTTCCCTCCAGGGTTACTGCTGCACTCCTGCAACAGGATAGCAAATTGCCAGCTTAGAAATATCTTGCGCTGCATTTCTAGATTCTAAAATCAGAACAGAGTGAACCGAAGTGTTCAAAGAAAAGGAATTATTGGGAACGGGCTATTTAGATGGATTTCTCTACAAGGAGATTGGAGGCAGCATTTCAGAAAGCTCATCCATCCATCTGTGCTTCCAGTAACTACTGGTAAATTACATCGTCACTTCAGGGCCACAGATGCAGAGCGAGAAGATGATAGGAACGAACCTGGTCATGGAAAAGTGATTTCAAGGCTACCAAGTCCTGTCTTCCAGGGTCAAAGTCAGACCTACTGCATGAACAAAGTACATACATAACCAGAACAGTGAGACCGAGAATTTGTAGAATCCTTTTTCCTTGGGACACTCCAACTTAGAAACTCAAGGAAGGAGCAGTTTGTAACAGTGGCCTCAAACCACTCTGCCTCTAACTCCCATTCCTGAATTTAGTGGGAATCCCACCCAAGTAGGCAACATCTTGCATGAACACCAAGACGGGTTCCCCGCCCACGGGGGTACACTGCTGAAGGCCAAAACTATTGCTCCTGTGGTTGACATGGATGCCACCTGGTAGGTTACCTGGCTTCAGCTGCTTGTCTGTGCGGTCATGTTGCCCCCTCCCCTGCAGGAGTCTCCCCTGGGAGGCCCCAGCCTAAATGACTGTGCTCTCAGTTTCCCAGCTGTGACCAAGTTCTCTTCTGGGCGCTCTCTGTGCTATCTCTGAGTAACTCAAATCATTTCACTCTGCATTGCCAAGTATGTTTGTTATTTGGGGGAACTGGTAGGGATGGGAAGCACATCCAGAGTTTCTTTCAGTTTTCTTTGAGTCTACAGAGACCCCTGAGAGAGAATTTATCACCGGTAGCCTGGACACATGGCTACACATTCGAGAAGGCTTCACTCTGCTCATTGGCAAGCCGAGGTCTGTGGCCGGATTCATCTCCTTTTCTCCTCATTGTCTCCCCAACATCCAAAGAACCAAAGTAGAGCCATCTGGAAAGGGAGTAGCCTTCCCAAGGCCACTTGGCTAGTCCTTGGTCACCCGGAGATAAGATTGGCTATATAATTTGTAGGGACTGGTGAAAAATAAAAATGTGGGGTCCCTTTGTGAAAAATTAAAAACTTCAAGGTGGCAAGAGCCCAGCATTAAACTAAGTTCAGGCCCCATGCGACTGCACAGGTCACATGCCAATGAGGGAGCATTGTGTGTAGCTTTGGTTTGAAGCCTCTAGTTTTCAGAGAGAAATAGCTGGAGGAGGTAATGCTTTGAGGGCCATGTAAGAAAGTCTGAGGCAGAGTGACATCAGGTGGCTGCTTCTAATAGGGTACTCGGAGTGGGGAGTGTCTCAATGGGTCGCTATGAAAAACAGACACCATTCTAAGTTCTTCCATATGTAAAATCATTTCATATACACATATCCATATAAATAATCTACATCTACATCTACTAAATCATAAATCCTCACAACAACCATACAAAACAGGCACTATTGTTTTCCCCTGCTTTATAGATGAGGACGCTGAGGCACAACAGAACCTAAGAAAGCGATAACTGAGGGTTCGATTCTCAGCTTTCTGACGCTGAATCTCTATTTTGCAAGTCTACCTGGAGCTGACTAGTCCTGGAGGGGCTGCATGATGCTAAACTCACGGACAATGGGTATCTATGCCACAAAACAAATGTATTCCTCCCCAAAGATGGGTGTTACCATTCCCGTAACTGAAATCTTTATTCCCGTAATCCAGGGCACCCCTTTGGGAATTTAGGTGCCTGGGGTGACCGAAGAAAGAATTAGAAGGCTTCTCAGTGAGCGCAGAATCAAAACAAAGCTAACTGCCTAATCTCAGGGGAGATGTCGAGCAGACTAACACAACATCTGGGAAATCATCCTCCTTGGGCTTAATGCCCTTCTTCCCAGTGGACGGAGTTCTGTCTGCTGAGCAAAGGGTCTCCCTCTGGCGCAAGGTGCCATCCGGGCCACCTCATGCCTGGCCAGTTACATTGCAACTGAATGGCTTGTCCCTTTCTTTGTCTTGTGTTCTGGTCTGGGATTTGATCCCAAGTGTCATGATCCCAGCAGTAACTTATTTACAAACCAATTCTGAGGATGCCCAATCCACCGAAGGCCCGTTGATTTCTACCAGTTTCCACTTCCTTGGGTGAACTGAATCTGGGCCTTTCTGCACTGCCTAAACTTGGGATTTATATAGCTCTAAAGAGGACTAGAATGGTAACATGTTAAAATGAGACTCTGTTAGTTCCATCACGAATTTAAGGTAAATATACCAGGCTGGCCCCTGGGAGGTAAGTTAACTCCCTAACGGCTCCTACCTGAGTGTCATTAAATAATTCAGCAATGAGACTACACTCGAGTAGGTTTCAAGTGGAACAGAGGAAGTAGTCGTAAAGTAAATGACTTTTGCATCATTCGGGAATTCGTTTTTTATTTCGTTTTGTTTGTAACTCTCCACTTGAAAGTTGTCTTCTCCTTGCCAGACATCGGGGTGATTCATAAAATCAACTTCTGATGTAAAGAGAAACTGCTAGAGGTGATTTTGAAGGGCATCTCTGGGAGCCAATTTAAAGAGTAGCATGATTGAGTTATGAAGACGGTGATGGTGATGATTGTAAATAACATTAAAAATATTTTTACATACAGGTGGCAAGCATTGTGTTAACTGAATAAAAAATATTATTTTTAACAACTCTATGAGATTATTCCCATTTTACTGAGAAAAAATGAGTTTGGGACTAGCAATGGTTCTAACGATAAAGGTGATGATTCTTAAATCTTGAACTAAAAGCAGTAAGAATTGGCAGCAATTGGAAACTTGTCCTAGATGGAAGAGATGGTTCCAGGCAGACCAACATGGGCTGGATACTGGTGGGGCATATGTGGGGTGGGGGGGAGACCAGAGACCACAACTAGCCAAGCAATACACATGGAGGAAGGTCCTAAAAGGATCTGGGCAGGAAAAGGACCAGGTCAGGCGTTCCTTTAAGTTAGACCCACCTGGATAAGTCCTGAGATCCTTTATAGAGAGAGGATCAAAAAGCCCACCAGGGGGGCACCTGGGTGGCTCAGTCAGTTAAGCGTCTGCCTGCGGCTCAGGTCATGATCCCAGGGTCCTGGGATCGAGCCCTGTGTCGGGCTCCCTGCTCGGTGGAGAGCCTGCTTCTCCCTCTCCCTCTGCCTACCACTCTGCCTACTTGTACTCTCTCTCTTTTTCTCTGTCAAATAAATAAATAAAATCTTAAAAAAAAAAAAAAGCCCACCAGGATAATTTACTCTCTGGTTAGGTGTGGATATGAATTGTAACAGATTGTATGTGTTCATTTATGCTCTGGTTACCTGTTGAGTAGATTGGTTAGATGTCATTCCAAAGTGTGGATTTTTGCCTTTCTTTCCTAATTACTCTTGCTCTATTATAAACTCCAGGTAATAAAACCCTCTCAATACTGTGAGAGGCGGAAGCCAGCTGATCCCCACGTAGTCACTTTGTCTTCTGCTCCTCCCCTGGGAGGTGGTTTAATCATATCCATTTGTAAAAGAGGAACCAGAGGCTCAGAGGTACTCCATAATTTTCACAGCTAGGTAATTCACAGGTGAGGGTTCAGATCCTGGCCTCTCTCTCTCTCTCTGGCTCTTTCCCCTACAGTGGGGAGTCAGGCCAACAGCCACACTTTACACAGGCAGTACGCCAGGCTTAATCCCATGTTCAGCGTGCCTCCCACTGCCAGGCCTTCGCGTAGCTGCCCCTGGGCTCTACACTAGGTACACCATCTCCTTTGCCTACTCATGTGTGCTTACTGAGAAAAGCAAGAATATGGCTGGGATTTCCTACCTACATGTCTATGTCCAAAATCAGTTCTTTGAAAGCAATGTCAAAATACAGTAATAGTAATAATAATAGTTGTTCATAGTTAAAGCAGGAAATCAAATAATACTTCTATAGCATCCACTGTGTTAGGTACTGTTTTAAGTGTGTTATATTAATTCACTTTGCCCTGTATCTTCATAAAGTAGTGTGTGTGTGTGTGTGTGTGTGTGTGTGTGTTTGTGTAAGGATGGTAGAATTTCAGTTTTCTTCTGCTCTAGTCTTCGAACTTCTCAAAATGAATTTTAGCAGGGCCTGACCTAAATAGAATCTGATTCTAACTTGTGGCCCCGAAAATGGTCCCACTCAAATGCCTCCCTCTTGGACAAAGGGGGGTGGGGCAGACAAGACTCAAAGGTCTAAGGTGCATCCTGCATTCACCCAGGCCTGGTCTCCATGGGAGTGTTTCTCACAGTCTGTGGTTCCTTCTTTCCGTCCTTTTGCTTCCTCCCCTGCCACCACAAAATCTTTCTTTTTCATCTTGAAGAGCCACATGCTAATTACCAGACACACCAGCGTCGCCCTCTCCTCGGACTTTCAGGACCAAGGCTCCCGGCTTGTGGGACACTTGTAGCTTTCCCCCACCCTGGAAGGGTCGTGCCACAGAGCCGTGAGAGACACATGTGGGCAGTCAAATGGGAGAATCTGGCTCCCAGGTCCAAAGACACGCAAAACCAAGCTCTGTGCAGTAATTCCCCTCATAAATCTTGGCTTTAACTACAAATTATTTAGACTATCCTGTTTCACTTCCTTCTCCTCTCCCATCAGATTCAGAGGATTTCAGACTTAAGAGAAACATTGAATCTGAACTACGCGTCATCAGCTTGACCATCTCTAAGTCTCTGGTTTCACGGGGGAAACCCAGGAGTGGGGAGATGTGGGGGCAGGGGGTCCCCGAGGCAGGGATCAGAAGATATCTACAGATCAAAAGGAGCTTGCCACACCAAACTGGCTTTGGACTTTCTAATACTGAAGATGGTACCACCCAAATGAAACACAAAAGGCTAGCCCACCTCTCTGGGCTGTGGGTGTTATTGCCCTTCGTAACTGTCCTGTGTGGTACACCTCCGGAAGTCTGAAACAGGAAATAAACAAGATTTCAGGGGTTATGGCAAGACAATAATGACAGCTTTGGAGTGCCGCTGTAGCCACTTTCTGTGATGAGACCTGTGTCCCTCCCTTGGCCTTGACAGTGGTCTAGGGTGCTATTTGATCCCTAGGCTTTCATTCCACCCAGTTCAAGTACCTGCTTGCAGGCTTCTCCTGGCCAAGCGCACAAACTTTAAATGACAAAGGAAAACACCAATAGTGTTTTCCACGGCAGGCCTGAGGCAGGGATTTCCCAGAGTTTGTTCTGAGAGGCAACCTGCCTCCCAACCAAGTCCGAAGGAGCCAGGAACCAGGTGGAAAAGCCATGAGTCAGGCCTAGAGAATTTCAGTTTCAACACCCACTCAACAAGAGGCTGTTTAATTATACATGTTACCTTCAATGAAAAGTTCACCCACCCTGTAGTAAATGATTAGTTGTTGGCTGCCTCACATACTGTTCCGATTCTAATCCCTTTACATTTCTGGTTAATTTTTGTAGGAAAACCGTGATGTGCTTCGTTTTCTTTTATGACATGGTAACCGCAGTCACCAGTCAATCGGTGAGCTGGCTCCATTTCACGGATCTTTTGCAAACAGCTCTGTGTAGGCTTGAAGGGTAGGTTGGGCAGCATCGTACCCAATTTGTAGTTCCAATTCTGCTATAAGTGGCTCACCCAAGTCAAACATTCACTGAATGATTGGAAATCAGTTGAATAATCACTGTGGTCTAAACACAGAGGAAGAAAATTTGCAGGCTTCTAGAGAGAACATTCATTGACACCATGATGTGACTATATTCGGGGTCTTCTAGGGACCAACTTGCTAGCCTCAGCCCTCACAGTGACTGACCCAGGAAGACCAGAAGGTCCCTTCTTAGGACACTTGAGTCAAAAGTAACGTTTAGCCCTGTCACACTTGCTGGTTTTCCTCCTGATGGCGATGGCCAAAGGGAAAGAGGAGAGTTGCCAAATTTGACCTATAACACACACCACAATTTAGCCCCTTCATTTCCCTCAAGAGCATGATTGTTAAGAGTCCAATTTGTTGGGGATTATTTTTAGGAGATGAGGGGAATGACGGATTGGTAGATGGAGGGAGTGTCAAATGCATTCTGATCATTTCTTCACCCCTTTTCCTACCCAAGACTCATTTAAGGTCTATTGGAAGCTCCTTAATAACCAGAAGTACATCATCTGGTCCTGTATCCAGGACAGGGCAGGACAACCCAGTTAGCTTAACAACTGTGGGAGCATTTAAGAAAATTAAATATTTATTCAGATTAAGGATAGAAATAGAAATAAATTTAAAAATTTTAAATGCTGACAAACACTACAAACATCACAATCCCCCTCAATAGCATACTGTTTCTGTTAACTGCCTGACATACCTCTATAACAGTTTTCCCACACCTTTTTAGCTACATACTCTTTGATCACCTCTTTATATGACAATAATTTTATAGAAAAAACAATAGAAGGATAATGAAGTCTTTCCTCTAACATGATTGAGCAAAACCAATTTCTTTTAAATTTTAAATGAAATAGTTGGGATGCATAAACAACAAGGACATATTTGCCATTTATAGTACTACTCTTATAAGAGTTTGTGCCCTACAGAGAGAACTTCCTTTTTTACTAAATGTCCATGAGAATTGAAATCTCTGAATGCGATTTTACATGTCTGATGACTGGAGGAATTCCCACAGACCAGCCTCTGCCTTCATAATCTCAAACCTGGGTGATCCTTCATTTCCCATGTATTTCCAGATTCTGTATAACATATTTATATCACAGTATGACATCTGGCTGTGTGTCTTCCTATCATGACACTGGATGAGTTGGCGCAGTGGGTTCCCGGAGTATTTCTTAAAAGCAATCCTACACCGAGTTGAATAGCAATAACATAACTATTATATGCAGACGTGACTGTGAACCATATAAATATATCCCATTAAATCCAAACCAAATGCATCTCCAACTCACCTACTTCAGCAGAATTCCAAAAATGCTATGGCAACCCTACACAGGGGTTAGTGTGGTGAAGGGGAAGTCAGAGCAGAAGGATAGTTTTAACTGATTTCAGTTAAAATATTTCACTTTTGCAAATTTTGCAAAACCCATGTGACCATGGGTGTTGTAGCTTAAGTTTTATTAACCTCACAGTAAATGTGCCTCTGCTTGTATCCATTTTAAAGCCTAGTTCAGGGCGCCTGGGTGGCTCAGTCGGTTAAGTGTCTGCCTTCTGCTCAGGTCATGATCCCAGGGTCCTGGGATCGAGTTCCGCATCGGGCTCCCTGCTCGGCGGGAAGCCTGCTTCTCCCTCTCCCACTCCCCCTGCTTGTGTTCTCTCTCTCGCTGTGTCTCTCTCTGCCAAATAAATAAATCTTTAAAAAAAATAAAAATAAAAATAAAGCCTAGTTCAGTGCTCAGTAAATAGCTGTTAATGGAAGGAATGGGGAACTCAGTCTGTAAAGGACAATGCAGAGGGATGAAAGAGGACATCAAAGGTGAAGTTGCTGCTACCCATGTGTGCACCCTAAGCAGCGTCTCAGCCTGACGTGGGCCCCAGGAAGCAGCCAGGTGGCCAGCCAAGGGAATCTTCCAGGGATGTATCAGGCTGAGGATCTCGTTTTTGGACCATGACATTTTTCAAAAGCACAGAACAGTCTTGGCTGTTAGAAAAGGTGGGAGGGCAGCCCGAACATGCCAGAGAAAAAAGATTAAAAAAAAGGTTAGGTCGAGTGTGGAGAGGGAAGGACAGTAATAATTATAATGATTTTCCCCACTAGGCCTCCAACTCTCCTCCAGTAATGGCAATTCCGTGTGTGGCCAGGAAGGACAGCAGGTCAGAAGTCACTTATGGGCAAGTACACAAAGGTTTCTGAAGTGACCCAGCCAGTCTGAGGGCCCTGGAGAGAATTCTTTGTTAATTCTGAGGATATTCCTGTCTGTGTTTCTAGGAGGCCTTTGTGGTTAGCTCTTTTCCTGGGTAAGACAAGTAGGTTTATAGGGGAGGGAGTGTGAGACTTATCTGTGAACCTATGAGATCCGTTGCAGAGCTGGAGCAAGACCTGATATTCACCACTTCCTACTCTTCCAGGGTTCCTGTTGGCTCATGATTCATGACTATGTATTAAGTATAATTGATCCCTCCTACACGCCAGGTACTGTTCTAGGACTGGGGGTACAGTGATGAACAAGACTGGCAAAGCCCTTGCCCTCATGGAGCTTCCATTCTGGGGCCGGGGGGAGACAAAATAGTATACAAGCACATGAGTGATATGTATCAGCTCCAGACTGTGATAAGTGTTCTGGAGACGCTGAAACAGGGGGTTGGGGTATGGGTTTGGAGAGGTGGAGAGGGGTGGTATCAGCAATTTCAGGAGTGTTTCACTTTTGAGGAGATAACACCTGGGACTGGAATGATGAGAAGGGGGCAGGTGTGCAAGCATCTGGGCAAGCGTGCCCCCAGGGGAAAGGGCACATGAAGGCTCTGAGGCCAAGTGTTGCTGGCACATTAGGGTCTGCGGTGAAGTGAAGAGGTGGAGAACAGCAGGAGAGGAGATGAGAGGAACACGGGCCAGATGCTGATGAGTCTTGTGGGCTATAGTGAGGTTCATGGGTTTGGACAAATTAGCTTCCCCCGGTTGACAAGTTGACCCTCCATTTTACAATACTATGCCATGTTCCTTAGAAAGGTACAAAGAAGGTGACCATGGTGAATCTAGAAACCACCAAACCAGTGCCAGTAGCAAGTTCAGGGAACTGTGAGGGTGTACAGACCCCAGAGGAATAATGGAGTGAAGTAAATGGGACTCACATGATCCTTGCTGGACATGTTCCAAGGCACTCAAGAATGTAATCGGGCACCAGGTGTACAGAAATAATCTTTATAGTTTATAAAGAACACTTTGGTTATATGAATGAACAGGCTGTGGTGGGAAAAGAGAGGTTACAGAGAGGCCAGTTAGAAGGTTACTGTAGTTGTTCAGGCTAGAAATGGCAGTCCATGGTAATACCTGCGGGCACATAACTTGGGGATAGAGTTGCAAAGACTTGCAGAACAACTGGAAGAGGATGTAGGAGAGAGGGGAGGAGCATGGTGTCATCATTCACTAAGATAGGAAAGATGAGAAAGAAATAAAATTTTGGTGGAAAGATCAAAAATTCTCTGACTGTGTTGCTTGTTAACACCTAATAATATATTAAACAGGACATTAGACAGAAGATCTGGAGCCAAGGAGGAAGTCAGGGTTGCATTTATATATGACTGGTTTTATTAGCTCATATTGATGCTTTGACAGTGTTGTGAGTAGCCAGGCAAATATACAATTCAAATCTTGCCATTGACTCCTGTGACAAGTTAGCTTGTTGTTCACTAAAAATTCCTGCTCCTCCAAAAAAGAGCTGTTGCTGGAAGCAGCTGCCCACCAGAACTCATTTCTTAGACCCTCTTACGTTTAGGTGGGAATCATGTGACTAGTGTTTCTAGGTCAAGGCATTTACAAAGCGGTTATAGCTTAATCAGTTCCTCCACTTCCTTGTTGAGCTTGCTGGATGCAGAAGATAATATGTCCCTTGGGCAGTATTTCTCAACCTTGGCACTACTGACATTTTGGGCCAGAAAATCCTTTGTTGCAGGATCTGTCCTGGGTGTTGCATATTCCTGGCCTCTACTTAGAACTGGTTGAGAACTGCTACCTTAGAGGATAGTGAAGCCACAAAATGGGAAGAGATCTGTGTCCCTGAATCACTACATGGAGGACAGCCAACATCTGCTGAGTAGGAGAACCCACATTGTACTGTCACATGAATGATAAAAAAATGTTTACTGTATTAAGACACAGTAAGTAGATCTTAAATATTCTCATCACAAGAAAAAGTAATTTTATAACTATGTAAGGTGACAGATGTTAACTAGACACTGTGGCCATCATTTCTCAATGTATACAAATATCGAATCATTATGTTGTACACCTGAAACCAATAAAATGTTATATGTCAATTACACTTCAATTAGAAAAAAATTAAAAACCACTGAAACTCACAGGAAGAAATATATTGTGACTTTGGACACACATGAGTTTCACAGAACAAGACTTAACATTACTATGAGCACATGACTCTGATATAGATAGTATATCTGTATACTATCTATGCCATTAACGTTATGACTATAAAAAGTTTGTAAGAAAATGGGAAAACGATGATTTGATTATGTTGAAAAGCAAGAAGTTTTAACTGAGCTCTTTCCCATTGCAATTACCTTGAGCACTATGCATAAAAGCCCATTTTTATTTTTTTGAGTAGAAATGTTGTTTTTCTAATAGAAAGGAAACCTAATACTTCATTACAAATCCAAAGAAAACTCAGGTTCTGGCCCCCACAATGCTTCTGACAGACTATATAATCTATAAAAGTGGTGTGAGGAAAATATGTTGCTTCCACAAGGAATTCTGGAGAGAGAAAGAATTACATTATTTATAGCACTTTCCAAGGACCAGTTCTATATAAATATAAGGTGTTATTCTATCTGCCTTTCATAATTAGAAAGAAAAAAAATTATGAAACGTTTTCTTAAAAAAAAAAAATAAGACTGAGTCCTGAGTTACTGCTACCATGGACATTCAATAGAGCATGGAAGTCAAACTCATATGGTAACGTATTTTCCTGTCTCACACTCTTTTCCCTGATTAAAAAAAATTCTAAGTCCTAAATCTACAGGCAACAGGGATCCCTGACAGCTGCAGTAGAAGTAAAAGAACCCGTTTCTCTTGAGACATCTCCATTTCTGGAGCTTTCAATGGAAAGTTTTGTGAAAAGTAAGATATAACAGAGTTAATGAGAAGGTGGAAGTGCAGTCTTGAAGACTCCAATTTTTCCTAGAGGACCTCACAGCTTTTCCTTTGCAATGCAATCTTTTTTTTTTTTTTTAAAGATTTTATTTATTTATTTGACAGAGAGAGAGAGTGAGAGCAGGAACACAAGCAGGGGGAGCGGGAGAGGGAGAAGGAGGCTTCCTGCCGAGCAGGGAGCCCGATGTGGGACTCGACCCCAGGACCCTGGGATCATGACCTGAGCTGAAGGCAGACGCTTAACGACTGAGCCACCCAGGCGCCCTGCAATGCAATCTTGTGCAGTCACACATAACTTTGCCAGTTGGTTCCAGAAGTTGGTCAACTGTTTTGATATCTCTCTGAGGAGTTATCTTTTGTTGTTCACGGCATGGACACTTCCTAAGACTGTAATTTCTTGGACTTCAATTACCTGTGAAGTCTCTCTTGGAAAGATTAAAACAAGTATCAGGGGCACCATCATCTTGCTTTTCCTACCCAGGTCCATTAGTGTTTCATGCCTCAGTGGATAAAAAGAAAAATTATGGAAGGTAGAAGAAAGAGATTTTAAATAACTTTAAGGCAAAGGATAGGATTGGATATAAATAGAGAGGATGTATACAGAGATGTTTCTTATTCCAGAAAGATGGAACATTATCACTATCACCCATCCTCGAACTCTCTAGCCTTGAAATTCCTGGGTACTCTTATAATAATTAATAACAACAACTAATTATTAATAATAATTATACTTATAATAATTAATACTTAAATACTTAAATATTATTCTATTTAATATAATTATATTATTGTATTATAATATGTAATATATTATGTATAATAATTGATAATTATTAATAATAATTATGTTGCTTATAATGAAAAAATAATAGCTGGACCAAACATTTAGTGATCGCTAAGTGATGGACACTGTACCAAACATTTGATGGGTATTATTTCATTTAATCCTCACAATAACCCAAGAGGTAAATTTTATTATTACTCATTCAAGAGGATGAGTAACTTGCCCAAATACCAAAGCTAGCCATTGGCACTGCAAGGATCGAATTTGAGTCTGTATCCAAAGTTCATGTTCTTAGCCACTATGCTATTCTGCCTTCTTGATGCCCATAAGACGTCCACAGTGAAAGTAGCTATACATTTTAGAGCAGGTCTCAAGGGGAATCAGTGCTCTTTTGTTAACACCTTTGTCTTTCTTTAAGAAATGACGCTTTCTCCAAAATCCTAATGTACTAGCTCTGATACACTATGAAAACATTTCTTTTTGCTTCTTTCAAATTTGTCAGTTTATAATTGTCCCTAAGTGATCATCTATAATCCCTGTTTCTCCTGGAAATAAATCCACTTTCTATGAGCACATGCCACTTTGGCGTACCACCCAGGTCCTGCCACAGGGATTAGTCCAGACTTGGGCACATGATTCATTTTGGTCAAAGTCCTTCTCTGAGACCTTTCTAACTGGAGGTGGTGAGAAGGCCCCTGCCACCTGAGCCAATAAATCTCCTTTTTGGGGGGTCTTATTTTATATTGAGCTTCTGAAAGAGTCCTGATCAATATAACCTTATCCCCAACTCTTCTCAATTCTTGTTTTAGTGTAGGCCCCAGTACACTTTAGCTATAGGAAAATTTGGTTTTGTACCAATAAATACCAAAAAGTTCATTTGAGATTAAATGAAAAGTGAGAGAAAGAGGATGAAATGGGTACTGATAGGGAAACATCCTAATGTTTGAGACAGTGTTGGAGTGTTAGAGAACATAGTTGCAAGGGAAGTTATAATATTTCTTCTCAAAATATTTGTTTAAATATGGAAAGAAATTTTAACAAGGAGGAGGTGCTAGAGAAGATGCAGTCCTGCCTAAATGTAGGAGAGTCCTGAAGATTTTCTGGATCTAATCTCTACTGTTTTTTGCCAAGTTTGAGGACTCATTATACTTTAGGCTCCATAAAATATTTCTCCTCTGGGTGCTTCTGTTTGTGTAAATTTTCTATATTGGGTATGTGTGTTTTTCTAGTGGAACCTTTCTCCATTGTACATCTTTTCTCCCCCTAAGGACATATTAAAAAAATATATCAGCTTGTTTTTCTATCTAAATGGAGGTTTGTGCTAAACACAAAAATCTAACTACAAATAAATTATGCTCTGATCTTGAAGGATAAAATAAACACAAAGCAATGCAGAGCTGTGTTTTGTCAGAGCCAAATAGAACATGATGTTCAGAAGTTTCCAGTTGGGTTCCAAAATTAGAATAAATCTTGGCAAAATGCATACTCGTGTCCCATTTAGGAATCTTATCATTTGAACTCATTACTGGCTACTCCATGCCTTACTCATTCCAGTAGCTCCCAGGAGGCCTGAGGACCTGCCTCCGTGAGTTCTGGAGCTGCCCTAAGTCGGCTGGTTTTAACTTTGCCTAAGTTAGGAAGGAAATGGGGCATCAAAAACCCAACCAGTGATCTAAGACTTGAACATTTACTTCCAGCCCCATTTCTTCTGGGAAGTCCAGCTGTTGCTACAGAATGTGTGCATTGAGTAGTCATCACTACTGGGTTTTACAGCTATAGCTGTAAAATCTCAAAATCATTTGGTGGTAGGTGCTGAATCTAAACCTTCTGGCTGGGCCATGGGCTCTGGGTTACTATGAAAGTGACTCTGGATTATACATTCTATAAGAAATAGTTCATTTCTAAATTGGAGGCCTTCTTGGTTCAAGGGTGAAAGTGTGGGAGTTCCTATCAGGAAATTCTTAATTGGCTGCCAATTGGTGTCAAGCAAGGGAAAATACTTGTTGAGCTCCCCTCCAGGGGCCAGGATGCCAAACTCCATCATCAAAATGGACTGGAAGATCTTCCTTCCGTTGTTCATAGGGCCTCTCAGCTCAAGACTTCATCTTATCTCCCACTGTTCATGAATCAGAGTGTAAACATTTTCATCAACCAGTGTCCCATTGGCCCCTTAACATGCTATGTTCATTCTAACCTCCAGACTTCAGCTCACTCCAGTTTCTCTCTTGGAACGCTTCCTACCACTCCACTCTGCATATGCCTTTCAATGCCTCAAGCCCATTTCACACCTTCTTACATCCTTGTCAGGCATCTCTGCCAACAATTTCAACCCATTTTGGTCGCTTGCCTCTCTCCTTTTTCATTGCCTACATCACACAATTACTACTTCATTAATATTCAGTCTTTTATCTTTCTGCAATTGCACCAAAGCATTCTGAATTCAGGGCACATATTTTAGACTTTCTTTTTTATGTCTCTTGAAACTGGAAAGATAGGTACTTGGAGTTTGCCCAAAGTTGAACGTAAATCTAACAAAAGAGAGCAAAATCTTTAGACTAAAATATACAGAACATTACTAAGATAAATTGAAGAAGACCTGAAAAAATGAAGGTATAGATCATGGGTTGGAAGACTCAGTATTATAATCAGATGATTATTTTCATGAGCAGGGGAAAGGCAAAGATTTCATTAATAGCATTTATAAATTTTATGATGTATTAAACATAAAATTGATGTTAAAGGGCATTAAAAGAGAAAAACTTCAGTGTGCCTGGGTGGCGCAGTCGGTTAAGCGTCCAACTCTTGGTTTCAGCTCAGGTCATGATCTCAGGGTCGTGAGATCAAGCCCCAAGCTGAGCTCTGTGCTCAGCGCAGAGTCTGCTTGAGACTCTCTCTCCTTTGCCCCTCCCCCTTTCTCTAAATAAATAAAAACTCCTGTTAATCAAAAGATACCTTTAAAAGAGTGAAAAATGAAGTCATGGATTGGAAGAAAATATTAGCAATTAGCAAATTATATACAAGACAAAGGACTTGTATCCAAAATACATAAAGATCTCCTACAAATTAATAGGAAAAAGATAGACATCTAAACAGAAAAATGTGCAGTAGACTTGAAAAGGTGGTTTACAAAAGAGAAAATCCAAAAGGCCAGCAAACATATGAATTAGTCATCAGGAAAATGCAAATTAAAATCATGAGCTTAAAAAACAGACACCAGAATGGCTAAAATGAAAAAGACAGTCAATATCAAGTATTAGAGAGATTTGGAATATTTAGAACTCTTGCACACTATTGTTATACAGTCGAATCAACCACTTTTCAAACGTCTTTCACAAAATCTACTAAATCCGAACATATGTATACCATATGAACTAGCACCTCTATTCCTAGGTTATATATGAGCACACATACTCATCAAAAGACATGTAGGAAAAATATTCATAGTAGCACTGTACATGATGACCAAAAAGTGGAAACAAGCCAAATGTTCATCAACAATAGAGTATGTAAATAAATGTGGTATATCCACACAATGAAATACTTTCAGCAATGAGAACAAGCAAATTATTGCTACTTGCAACAATTTGGATGAATCTCACAGATAATATTATTGAGCAAAAGAAATCAGACACGAGGAGTATATATGGTATGATTCCATTTCTTTAAAGTTCAAAAAAGGCAAAACTAATCTATGGTATAACCAGGAGAGTTTTCTGGATGCAATAATGTTCTATTTCTTCATCTGGGTGGTTGTTACAATGGTTTGGTCTTTTTGTGTAAATTCATTAACTGTACACTTATGATTAGTGCATTTTTTTTCCTGTATGTATGAAGTATTTATGGTTAAAAGCAAAAGGTTTTATCCTAGGCAGATGAACCGTCATTCAGCATGATTTTTACCCACTGCTCATAAGCTCAGAAGTGGAAAGTGAGGAGTTTGATTGAACAAACAGACCCATAAATCCAATTTCAAACCTATCTTGACCTTGGAAAGAATAAAACAGTGGTTTGAGCTACTCAGCTCCTCCTGCTTCAACGAATTTACTCATAAAATCATTTTATAGACGTTGCTTTGCTTTGCTTTCAACAAGGAAAGCATCTTTATTAATAACATTCCCATCCTCATTATTTCCCATTATAGCTCATCTCCTGGCTCAGAGTTGCCTAACTCTCTCTCATGACTGTCATCTTGTTGAACTTGCATTACATCTGTAGGTATTCTTTTCTGATTCCACCACCCTCATCTCCTGAGGCAAGTAGCCCTATGCTGCTCGGTTCACTACATAGGAGAGGCTCAAGGCTGGATTTTTAAAAAATTTAATTTAATTGGATTAACTACAAGGCTCAGGGTTATGAATTAACCAGGCTACACCTGGTTATACTCTGGATTCTCCTGAGTCAGGTAGAAGGCCACGATCCTCACCCAGCCAAGTGCTGTGGCATCTTTGCTTGAGTCTGCAAGACCACAGGCTTGATTTTCTGAGGTTGTTCTTGGGCACTCAAACTGGTTTAGATTATTCAACCAGAGCATTTTTGAATGTTGAAGGTAAATTGGGAAACATATTGTTCTGTTTTTGTGTAAATTACATCAGTTATACTAAGGTATAAGAGAACATTAGATTTGGACTCCAGAAGGTCTGAATTTGAGATGTTTCTGCTTTAGCCCTTACTAACTCTGAACTTCGGTAGTGGAGGTGGGGGAGGGGCACTTAGCACCTGTTTCCTTATCTTCTCCCAGTGGGACAGTAATACCACCCCACCGGATTACTGGGAGAATTCATTCAAGTGCACATGCATTCAGCTTTCAATATTCAACATTTATTCAAAACATTCTATCAGCTCTGGGGACTCACAAAAGGTTCACAGTCCAGTTGGTGAGTAAGATGTATGAACATATCAGTTCTGTATTTCTCAACCTATTTTTCATTATTGGCCTCTAAGGAGCCTTCTTAGACATTTTTTCCTTATCTTCCCCTGCTCTCCATGAAATTTTAATACCACAGGTACCCTGTGTGTATATTTATAAATTGTATTCAGATCTGTGCCAGCCCTCTCCTCCAAGAACTACTTCTCTACCCCCTGAGGGAGATACCTCCTCCCCTGAAAATGAAGGAGACAAATGATTCCAGGGGAATGTGGTGAGTGTAACAAGAGGAAAGTGGCACAAACTGTAGAGTCACTCCACCGCCTGTGGGGAGACCCACTGCGGTGGGCGTTGTCTGGAAAGACCAGGGAGAAAAGAGAGACGCTGGAGGTCACAAAGGACAAATCAGGACTGCCCGGCAGGCACGCAGAGAGGATGTTCCCACGGAAAGGCATAAAGGGGTGTGAGGCCATGTGCCCACTCTGGGTGAGTACAGATGGGGAGGCCCGGGGCACAAGGCAGGCTGGTACAGCAATGGAGGGCCTTGAATGCCAAGCCAAACCGCAGACCTTACCCAAAGGCATGGGGACGCAAAAAGTCTTTAAGAAGCAGAATACTTGATCAGATTCATAACATTTGCAAGTTCATTAAGGCTTTTGTGTGGATGAGGTGGGGAAATCAAGTCAGAATCTTTTATAGAAGTTAAACACAGAAATCAGGCGGCCTTGAATGAGAGCAGTTGCCTGTGAAAATGAAAGGAGGGAAAGAGATTTTGGAGACAGGATTAAGTGAAACAGTTTACGTGACGGCACCCGGTGTGCCATAGGTGACTGACGAAAGGGCCGTTTACTGAAACTCAGCAATTGGGACGGTTTGGCAGCTTGGCACTGCAGAAGCTTCCCAGAGGCCTCAGAACAGGATTGCTGAGGTCTCTCCGCGGCCCGAGGTTTGATCTCTGTAAAATCAATGTTTTTCTTTGAGGTGAAACCGGGCAGAGTAAACCTAACCAGTGGGCTGTGAGGGGACAGCACGGGCTGCTCCTTGGCGGGGCCCCAACGACTGGGCTGGAAGACTCCGTGAATTGTGTACAAGTTTAATAACAGGACAGTACGGGCCACGGGCATTCTTGGACCTGTGCAGGGCACTAGGCACGGACTTCAACTGCTCCCTTGCCTCTCAGCTCCAGCCAATCTGAACCCACTGACGTCACCAGCTGCCCTTGCCCTCTGGTGTGGCTCTCTTCTGCGAATCACCTGATCTGCCACCAAGCCCCTTGAGTGATGACCGCATGCTCCCGTTTGTGACTCTAGTTCACAGTTAAGATCAGACCCCCTACGGATTTTCCAACATGAAGCTGTTCGTTTCACTTCTGTTAGTAGCTTTTAGGATTATGAAGAAATTTTAATTTTTAGTTTGTTTGTTTTTTGAGAGAGAGAGAGCGCACGCAAGCAGGGGGAGGGGCACAGGGAGAGAGAGAATCCTAAGCAGGTTCCGTGCTCAGCGGAGTCCAATGCAGGGCTCAATCTCATGACCCTGAGATCATGACCTGAGCTGAAGTCAAGAGTAGGGTGCTTCACCGACTGAGCCATCCAGGTGCCCCTATGAAGAAATTTTAAAAGGCAGCTGTGAGGTAACATGCAGGGAAAATGAAGAATGTTCTTGTCTGAACGACTCTTGTACTAAGTGCAGGAGCAGATGCGGGTGGCCCTCTGGCCACGGCACACATGCGGGGAGCTGGGCCAGGGAGGGTACAGCAGCTGGGAACGCAGCCTGTTCTCTCTATGCTGGGGAGGTGGCAGTGGTTGCCCCCCAGAGCTGTCTGACAGGGCCTCAGGCTGCACAGGGAGGTGTCTGCCCGCCACCGGGGACCCTGTGATACCTACGTTCCCTTCAGCTTTCCGCAGAGCACACTCACCATGTCTGAGAAGATGTCTTGGAAGTAAAGGTGAATGCTCTTTTGCCCATTCAGAATCAAATCCATCCACTGGGGGCCACCTTCTCAGCGCTTATCTTTATCATAGCACAGCCCTTACAGTCCCTCCCAAGGCTTCCAGAAGCCACCATGAGGATGGCCTGAATCGAGGACTGCCAGAGTTTCCCTCTCGACCATTGCTTGCAAGCTCCTTTCTCTTTGGCTTCCCCAGTCTCTCCACTCTGCCTAACCCCAGTGGGACTGACAAGCGGGACTCAGCCTGTTTACCTTGGCTCTGACACAGAGGGCCTATAAAACACTGCCCTTCATGGGCTTGCAGTGAAACTTGGTGAAAGGGCCCCGGCCCTCTGCCGTCCCAGGGAGCAGGAACTGGATTCAGCTGGGCTTGCAGAACCTTCCAGATTCCACGTATTTGTTAGGAGAAGGTGGATGCCACAGTATGGAGAGGGAGCCAGAGCTGAAGGTGGCTGAAGAGCCTGCGAGGGAGCTCTCAAATGCTCTGGTGAGCCCAGAGCTCCTGACCTGGCTCGAAATCCAGCCCAGGCGAGGGCTTCCTGACGACTGAAAGGCTATAGCCAGTAAGTGCTGACTTGTGCATTTTGGTTTCTGGAGGGAGGTCTTCGGTGCTGTGCCACAGTCCCGGACATAGCCACGTTTAAAAATTAATTGGATTAGGAGGTTTGAGAAGATGTTAAATAAACACTGAGAGAATGCAAAGCTGGCAGCGGGGCCCAGTGCACTGGGACAAACCCGGGATTTAGAGCGACTTCAAGGGGCTGAGTGGTGATGTAATGTTCAGGGAGAAATGTTAATGAGAAGTGTGAATGGTTTTCCTATTAACTGCGTAATGCACGAGAGAGGGCATGTGGCATACCATCATGAGCTGGAAGAGCTTTCGGGATTTTAGTGGACAATGAGATCAACGGAATATAAAACACACGACCTGGCCCCTCAAACTTTACATATCCAAAACTGAGCATGTCCAATTTGTCCCTCTCTTGACAGTCCCAATTTCTATAGATTACAGCTATTAGCCTCCCAGAATCATCTACCATATGGTTACAATCTATAGCCAACTCTTTAATAAACATATATTTGGTACATAATCCCATAATATGTTTTAGTGAATCATTTTATCATTCATTCATTCTTTCAATAAATATTTATCGAGCACATAGTAAGTACCATACCCCTTGCAAAGTGCTAGAAATATAGTAGTCAATAAGACAGACATAGTTCCTGCCCCCCCCCCCCACCAGCACTTGTTTTATCAGGGGAAACAGGTATTCAACTAGTAAATACACATATGATTATTCAAAATTATAATCCTCATTAGCCTTATGAAAGTACAAGATTCTAGATGGCAGATAGTTGGGGAGATAAGCCTGGCTTTGGGAGGAGGATTCAGGGCACGTTCCTTGAGAAAGTGAATTTTGAGCTCCCTTATGGTAGGTCTGCCCAATATGGTTGCCACATGTGGGTAATTAAGCTTAAGTGGGTCAAAATTAAATAGTTCAGTTCTTCGGGTGCACTAGATACATTCCAGTGTTCAATAGCCACCTTCAGCAAGAGGCTACCATATTATAGCATACAGCTATAGAATGTTGCCATCATTGTAGAAAGTTCCATTGGGCTGTGCTGTTACATAGAATCTAACTAGCTGGAAAGGAGCCAGGGGAGGGGGAAAAATATCATGAGCTAAAAAAAGACACTTCTTAATTTAGAGAAACTTTATAATCTAAGAGAAATAAGGTTTTTAGAATGTTCATTTGATGGTGATGTTGGATGGTTGGTTTAGGTGAAGGATCAGGGGAGATGGGAAATGTCTCCTCCCCAGGTTTTCTGACTCAGGCTCAGACAGATAATACTCTGCCCATTGAGTAAGTCTTGGTGGTCCTGAGAGTCCTGTCCTGGGCTCTATTCTCTTTTCACTCTGTCCATTCCCTTCAGTGTTACCATTCACTCCCTGACTTAACATATGATCCATATGCTGACAGATCCGAAATCTGTATTTCTAGTGCCAGCATTCTCTCCTGCGCTTCAGACTTCTAAATTCAAACGCCCACTAATCATCTCCAGTTGGTATTCCACAGGCACTTCAAACTCATCCCTCTGGTGTCTACTCAGACTGTACCTCCTTCTTGGTTCCCTACTTCAACAATGGCAACATTCTCTAAATCAGAAGCCAGAAGTCTGGGCACCATGTTTGACTTCGACGTGAAATCCCATCAGCCACCAAGTCCTGTTGATTCTGCCTCCTAAATATCTTCTTGAATTTATTGGCTTGCTCCCTTCCCTTCTGTACTATCCTAGTTTATTATACACTGAATTATGTAACCATTTCCTAACCTGTTTCCATGGTCCAGTCTGGGACCCCTCCAAATCATGCTCCACTCTACAGCCATAGCAATCTTTTGAAATCTGATAATGTCCTTCCATTGTTTAAAAGCCTTCGCTGTCTCCCTGTTACATGGGTCCAAAGGCCTTTCCGTGGTTGCAAGTCTCATCTTGATTTGGCTCTGTTCACTTCTCCTGCTGCTTCTCTTAACCTTTCTCTCATGTACATTATTCTGTAAAAACACTTAGCTTCATTCAGTTCCAGGAACCCAGCATGCTTAACTTTGTTTCGGGATCTTTGCACACACTGTTTCCAAAATACTTTTTACCACCACCACCCCCCTTCTTTCCCCTCTTTTTCTGGCTTATTCAGCTTCAATGTTATTTTTTTTTCAAGGAGACATTCCCCAGTTCCTCAGTGTGGGGTTAGCTGCCCTGTCATATACCCTTCGAAGTGGGTTTAATGATGCCCCTGCCAAAGTTCACATCCAAATTCCCAGAACCTGTGAATGTTACTTTAATTGGAAAAAGGCCCTTTGCAGTTGTAATTAAGGATCTTGAGATGAAATCTTCTTGGATTATCTAGGTGGGCCCTATATACAATGACAAGTGTCATTATAAGAAACAGAAGAACAGAGGAAGGCATGTGAAGAAGGAGACAAAGATCGAGTGATGCAGCCACAAGCCAGGGAATGCCCGGAGCTACCACAAACTGGAAGAGGCAAGGAAAGATTATTCTCTAGAGCCTTCAGAGGACGTGTGGTCCCACTGACACCTTGATTTCAGTCTTCTATAGTCCAGAACGATGAGAGAACATATTTCTGTTGCTATAAGCCACCAGGTTTGTGGAAATTTGTTACAGTAGCCCTAGGAACGAATGCATCCTTCCCTGACTTCCATGATACCTCTTTTCACAGTGCTTCAAACTGGCCTCTTTACGTGACTGCCTGCCTTCCTAACTTGCAATAAGCTTCATAAGGCATGGGTTTGTTTGTAATTGTATTCCCAACACTTGCTCAAGACCTGGTACAGATTAAGCAACCAGTAATCATTCGATGTGTGAATCTGATACACACAGGATAGACTAATAGGACCTACTCTTGCCAGAACTTCCCTAGCAGGTGTGCTCAGCATCTTTGTGTGCTGGGAAGGGGTCACAGTTTGCCATGACATCTATTCCCCCCATTATGGCTGGCCAGGGTCTGGGGCTTCAGAGCAGACCACTAGAGCACACATATATTATCATGTTCTTTGTGTGCTATGCTCAAAAAAGATGAGGAAATACTTCTAAGTTAAGGAGTCACTGAAGCTTCTCGAACTAAAACATGAATAGGGCTGGCTACATAATTTGTGGGTCCCAACACAAAATAGAAATGTGGATCTCTGGTTCAAAAATCATAAACAATTCCAAGATGGCGATAACAGAGCATTACACCAGTAGACAGCCCTTTTTAGCGTGGGGTCTGGTGTAATTGCCAGATCTCACGTTCATGAAGCCAACCCTGACCATGAAATATTTGCTGAAGATGGATATGAAGTCATTGTGTGAAATGGGTTGAACGGGTTGGGGGTACCTCAGGGGGATGAGATAAGAGGTTACTGCAAGAAACCAGAAAGGCAGAGGTGATGAGGCCCTGGGTTCAGATGGTTTCATAGGAGTGCAAAGGGAGGCAAAAGGCCAATCTAAGAAATAAGTGATGCTATGTGCTCACAGTCAGGGATGCTTCGGGATCCCTCCAGATTTCTCACAGCCGAGGAAGCGCTGGGGAGCCCCCGAGGAACTGGGGAACATGAGTGTTGTTGACATTGTACTGGGGGCTGTATCAGGCAGGACTGGCCATTTCACTCCACAAAGGAACCACAGACAGACGTCAGGCTGTACCTAACCACTTCCTGACTTGAGTGAGGGAGACGGATGCAAAAGGAGGTGGGAGAGAGGACAGAGACTGCCATACTTCTGGGAGCCAGAATGTGTGAGGGGGAGGAGCGGAGGGGACTGTCACAAGCTCTGGACTGTCCACGGTGACAGCCACGGTACAGCTTCCGCTGCACATGGCTATGTGGGAACACAAAGGCATAGTGGCCAGAGCTTCAGATTTTAAAAGAGAAGCTGAAGATTCACAATTGTGAAATCTTTCTCAATTTTTAAGTGTTGACAGCGAAGTTACTTTTTTTTTTTTTTTAATAAATACTGTAAGCCAAGCCATATGCACTCCTGGGCCAGATCTGGCTCGTGGGACCCAGCTTGCAGCCTCTGCACAGGACACAGTGTGTAAGAGCCGGGGCGGGGCTCAAATTCTCTGCCACTTGACCAGAAGTGTCCTTTTAAGCCTCAACCTTCTATATAATGGGGAGGATTTTAGCATCTACCTCTTGGGGTAGCGGTGAGGTTTAAATGACATCTTTTAGGGCGCCTGGGTGGCTCAGTTGGTTGGGCGACTGCCTTCGGCTCAGGTCATGATCCTGGAGTCCCTGGATCGAGTCCCGCATCGGGCTCCCTGCTTGGCAGGGAGTCTGCTTCTCCCTCTCCCGCTCCCCCCTCTTATGCTCTCTCTCTCTCTCTCACTCTCTCTCTCAAATAAATAAATAAATAAAATCTTTAAAATAAATAAATAAATAAATAAATGACATCTTTTAGGTAAGGCCCAGACAATGGTAGCTGGTACGGAGAATCTCAGTAAATGTTGGCCCTTGTTGCTCTCAAGCATCCACTACATGTCAGCTTCTGTGCTGTGCGCTTTATTTTGTGCTCACAACTATGCTGTTAAGTAGGCTTTAGTACAGTATACTCATCTCCCAGAGGTGGGGCCGAAAGAAAGGCTCAGAGATCTGAACTCACTTGCCCCAAATCACGGACTCTGAGTCTGAGCAAGAATTCAAATCTTATCATTTCTGCTCCCCAAGGTGTTGTTTTTTAAACAGTCTCTCTTACCCTACACTGACTCTTGTGTTTTATTCTGGAGGTTTTTAGAAAGAAGGTTCTAGCCAACTGTATTTTGCAAAGAAAATTTAGTCACAAAACAAACTCCAAAAGGAAAAAAGAAAAAAGCTCTCCCTCCCCCCTGCCCAGCTCAAATACACAAATGTTCAAAACAAAAGTAATGAAAGCTGCCAGGCATTTTCTCCCCCATCCAGTGGACTCTTAAATAACATTGTTTGGGGGAACACATTATTCTTTGTATTTTCCCAATTCCTCAGGACAACCACTGCATTCCTATTCTACCTCAGAGGTGAAGAAGTTGACAGCATAATGGATAAGGGACCTATGCACAGGCCCTAAGGCAAGAAATTAACAGGTAGGACTCCATTGAGAAGACAAACTCTCTTGGGTCCACTCAGCAATGATGACAGGTGTCAGAGCCAAGCACGGGCCCCTCAGGCCTCTGTGCCCTGGAAGGCAATTAGGTATCTGCTCAGTGGCCTATACTTTGTGTATATCCTCCAGTCCTGCAAACTGATCACCTCCATCCCCTGCTTCTCTTCAGGGGCTTTATACTCTGGAGCTGGCTACCCAGGATCATGCAGCAAGCAGATTTTCTTTTCTTAAAACAAGGAAGGGAAAGGAAAGACTTGCATTGTTTGTAGGTCTGAAAGTAGCAAGAATTTTAACTTGTTCCTGAAACAAATTCTGGGGCATTCGAAATGGGAGTGGAATTAGGTAGGGGTGGGGGAGGTCCCAGCTGGGCAAGTCAGAATGATGAAATTCATGGCAAACAGCTTTGTTTGAGTCTTTTGACTATGGCCAAGCCAGTAGGGCTGAGAGCACGATGTTCTCAGTAACAGCCTTGACAATAACATGATTTGTTTTCCCTTCCAAAGCCGAAAATGACATCTCAGCCTGCAAAGGGGAGCTTTCTTCTGAACCTGTGGGATGGGAGAACTGATTTCGTCCTTCACACTAGGAAATGAAAGCATTAAGGAGAGCGGGCTCGAATCGAAATGCCATTTGACCATAACACTTGCCTAAACAATACATATTTTATTTGTTTTGGAGGAACTTCTCTTCAGTCTTTTCATGGTTAGGATTTCAGACTAAGACGTTCCTCTTTCCTAACCACCACACTGAACCTGAATATTGCCTCAGTCCGAGGGGTACAATACCTGCATATTTCCATATTTCATGGCAGAAACTAAATTCTGAAGCTGGACCCAACCCAGCTGATATTTTTTAGCCCCTGGGCTGATAACCTCCCTAAATCATTTTCCTTTCTTCACACTTTTCTGGGTTCTTTCTAAGAACTGGGAGGATGTAAAGTAAGGCTCCATGCTTTCTCAACAGGGAATACAAAAAGCTAATAGGCATTTACGCCATTAAGAAAAATAATGGTCGCAGTTAGCTAGCAGTTAATAATGATGGCAAGGGACTGCCAATCTCTTGAGCTGCACAAATGCTGCAGACAGAAGTATGTGAGTTTCCCATGCATTCTCCATCACTGAAAAGCATGCATGGAGCTGAGTTCTGGCCAAAGCAGTGCTCCAGTGCTGCAGGGACCAGTGAGTCACCAAAGACGTGATTGCTCCCTGCCCTCACTGGAATTACCATAGAAAGCAAAGGCAGCGGGCCCACAGTCACACACATGCATATTCCTGTGGAAGACAGGCACAGACTCCAAGGCGAGCATGGAGCAAGTTCATTTCTAAATCAGGGGCTTGAATGTAGATTGCATTTGCCAATGTAAATTATACCCCACAGGTTGAATAAGTTCTCCAGCTGGCAAATCACAGCCCATTTGCTTCTTCAGACAAGTGTAGGATTTATCCACCTTTGGCAACTTTGTTTCTACGGACTAATGAATTGATCCCCATGGTCCTCACAGTAAGTCACAGAAGCTCTGCGTCACCATCCTGTTGGAAGGAATGTCCCCTCTTCTCTCCTTTTACTGAGCTTCTGCTTTTTGTTTTTTTGTTTTTTTTTTTAAGATTTATTTATTTATGAGAGAGAGAGAAAGTGAGCAGGGGGAGGGGCAGAAGGAGAGGGAGAGAGAGAATCCTCAAGCAGACTCCCCGCTGAGTGTGAAGCCCGTTGCAGGGCTTGATCTCACAACCCTGAGATCATGACCTGAGCCAAAACCAAGAGTCGGACACTTAACTGACTGAGCCACCCAGCACCCCCTGAGCTGCTGCTTTTTAAGGGTTCCAGTGGGGGTGAGGATATGGTACTGGTATTGGTGGGAGCAGTGAGCAGTAGGTGCCTTGGGAGGAGATGGAAAAGCAGGGAGGCCTCCAGGACATTCAGCGAGAGCTCATCTCTAGGAAGGAGTTTAAATTTTAGCTGTATCACTTCTTAGTATTGGGGCCTTAGGCAACACTCTTTTGATGAGTCCCTTGGCCTTCAGGGACCCTTTCAAGCTCAGTTGCACATCTGGAAAACAGGAACAACAACAATAAATGATGCTTCCTCCATCGGGTTTTTATGCAGATAAGGAGGGGGGATATGACCAAGCACCTAATATAATGTGCTGTCACATAGCTGGCATACATTTAAATATTGGATCTGGATCTGTTAGAAAAAGAGACAGCATGAACAAAAGTATAAACAAGTACAAATACATTGAATGCAAACTGCTTCTATACAGGCTGAGAAATAGGTGTGGAATTATTTGGGTATGAGGAGGTAATTTGTGGCCTAGCAGGTAAAGCTACCCAAGGAAACTCTGAGAAACTTCTATGTGGGTGCCCCTCTACAAGACATATCTCTTAACATAGGCAGGCTTTTTGGGTTCTTCATGATGGTCTTGGATTGGTCAGGGCTTCTGTGTGGAGCTCTTGGCTCTGCTTCTGTCCCTGCTGATAAGAGGTAGCTCAGCTCCACCCTTAATAGGGTTGCAAGATTTAGCAAGTAAAAATACAGAATGCTCAGTTAAATTAGAATTTCAAATAAACAATGAATAAATGTTTAGTAAGTCTTATGCAATATTTGGGATGTGTTTATATTTTAAAAAAACCCATTGTTTATCTGAGATTGAAATCAAACTGAGTGTCCTGCACAGTATTTGGAGACCCTACCCCTAGCACCTCAACTTGTAAGGGACCAAGGGCAGAACTCGACAGGATACTCCATACTGACATGTAGTTAAGAGGGATTAACTACACCCTGGGAGGTTGGATTGATTCAGGAAACACAGCAAGGGCAAGGTGGAGGGATACGAAGGATGTCTGTTGTCAAAAAAGCTCTATCAGCTGTCCTCTCCTCAACTCTCCTGTTTGGATCAGGGTCTCTCCTAGCATAAGCACCAGGATTGATGCTCTTGCACTGGGGCAGCTGGGGGACTTTGGACCCAGGGGGAAAATGCTGCCTGCCCTGGATAACGATCTGAAAGAAAGTACATGTGACCATAGGTCAGGAGTTCCTCTAGATTCCAGTCAGTCCTCTGCCTCAGAGTCAAGTCTTACAGCATCAAATCCACTGCTCCTCTCAGCACCCACTGTTTTTGTGTTTCCCTGATGGACACAGGGACCTTTCATTAATCCTCTCCTCTGTGGTAATGCCCCTTAGTAAATTCTTAGGATAACAACATAGTTTGAAGAGAAGGATATGAGGAGGCAAAGAGAACATTAAAAATATAAAAATAAATGGTATCACTGACAGAAGTTTAGAGGGAGATGATGTTAGAAGAACTTTAAAACACTAATTTCTTAATCTATATAGTGAGGAGTAAGCCAGTCCTGTCAAAAGCTGATGGACAAAGATCCAAGCACATAATTTAGAGTTATACACATAACCGATAGAAAAACTTAAGAGTAATATTAAAACTAACCATACTCGGGGCACCTGGGTGGCTCAGTCAGTTAAACATCTGCCTTCAGCTTAGGTCATGATCTTGGGGGTCCTGGGATCGAGCCCCGCATCGGGCTCCCTGCTCAGCGGGGAGTCTGCTTCTCTCTCTTCCTCTGCCCCTCCCCTGCTCATGCGCGTGCACGCTCTCTCTCTCTCTCTCTCTCAAATAAATAAAATCTTAAAAAAAGATTTCATCATTAAGAAAACAAAACAAAACCTAACCACACTCAAGAAATGAGCAGGAGGATAAGAAAGCCAGAGAGTATAAGAAGTATTCATTTTTCATCTTTCAGAGCAGGAAGTAAACAAAACAAAACAAAAACACCTATTAAAACCTAATAAATAAAGACATGTAAGTGTATCAGCTTAGCTTTTGATGGGTTATATTGAGGCAACAAACACTGTCCAAATATTAAAACAGTGATTTATTGTTTTACTTATAAAGCACATCTCTGGCTGTGGCTTCCAGGCTCTAAGATGGCCCCCAGTGATCCTTGCCTCATAGTATGCACACCCTGTCTACTCCTCTCCCACATGGTACTAGAGTTGGTCTATGTGACCAATATAATACTAGAGAAGTGATGACATATAACTTCTGAGATTGGGTTTTATTTATTTATTTTTAAAAGATTTTATTTATTTATTAGAGAGAGAGAGAACACAAGCAGGGGGAGGGGCAGGCAGAGGAAGAAGCACCACAGAAAGAATTGTGGTCCCATTGTCACCCATGCCAGTGAAGACCATGTGAAGAGCCAATACTTCTAACTCTTGTAAGCCTGTATTGAGGTGCTCCCGAATCCCCCACTGGGGGATAGGCAGAGAAGACCAATAGGGGGCCAGGACTTTCATCCCCCCTGGCCTGTAAAAGCATCCCCCAGGATCGGTGCAGATTACAGGGAAGCTGAAACTCCCATTCTCACCCAGCAGTAACAAGGAACCCATTCCTACAACTGTCAACAGAGGCTGCATGGGGAAACTGGATTTCCACCTCCCCGCTGGCAGTAACAAGGTGGTTCTCCATCCCCCACAACCCTGCCACCTCCTGCAAGAGCAGTATCAGAAAAAGCCACTTAAAAACAGAAGTTTCAATCAGATCGAGTCTTTTTTTTTTTTCAGAGTCTCCTATTTTGATACACAGTTTTCTATTTGTTTCCTGTGGCTGCTACAACAAATGACCACAACTGGGTGGGTTAAAACAACGGAACGTTATTCTCTCACATTTCTGAAGGCCAGAAGTCTGAAATAAAGGTGCTGGTAGGGCAGCTTTAGGGGATAATCTGTTCTTTGCCTCTTCCAGTGTCTGGTGGCAGTCAAATTTTTTTGACCTGTGACCACTTCTCTCCCATCTCTCCCTCCATGGTTACAATGTGTCCTCCTCTTCTAGCTGTCTCCTCTGTGTATCTCTTATAAGGACACTTGTCATTGAATTTAGATGCCACCTGGATAATTTAGGATGATCTCCTCATCTGAGGATCCTTAACTTCATGACATCTGCAAAGACCCTTTTTCCTTATAAGGTCACATTGATTCATTCCAGTGATCAGGACATGGGCATATCTTTTGGGGGACCACTACCCAACCCACTATAAGGTTTAGCTCAGGTCTATCAAAATCTCTGCAAGATTTTTGTAGACATAGACAAGATTATCCTAAAATTTATATGGAAAAGCAAAGAATTTAAAATAGCTGAAACAATTTTGAAAAAGAAGAATGAAATGAGAAGAATCAGTCTACTGGATTTCAAGATTTATTATATAGCTGCAGTAATCAAGATTGTGATACTGGTGAAGGGATAGACAAGATGGATCAATAAAATACAACAGAGAACCTAGAAATAGACCCTCACAAATATGCCCTACTGCTTTTTGACAAAAGGTGAAAAAAAAAAAAAAGAAGAAAAAGGAAGAGATTGTTCTGAAGATATTAGACATCCATAGGCAAATATATGAAACTCAACCTAAGTTTCACATTCTTTACAAAATTAACTCAATATGGATCATGAATTTAACTGTAAAATGTATAACTATAAAACTACTAGAAAAAAATAGGAAAATATCTTCAGGATCCAAGGCAAAAAGGTATTAGACTTGATACCAAAAGTATAATGTATATATAAAAGGAAAATTTCTTAAATCAGAAACCTCAAAAAACTTGCTCTGTGAAGAGACCCTGTTAAGAGAAAGAAAAGACAAGCTATGTATTGGGAGAAAATATTTACAAACCACATACCTGAGAAAAGACTAGTATCTAGTATATATAAGGATCACTCAAAACTGAATAGTAAAAAAAAAAACAAAAAACCAATCAAGTTAGAAAATGGACAAAAGACGTGAAAAGACATTTCACCAAGAATATACAAATAGCAATAAGCACATGAAAAAAGGCTCAACATCATTAGGGGTGCGTGGGTGGCTCAGTCAGTTAAGTGTCCGACTCTTGATTTCAGCTCAGGTTGTGATCTCAGGGTCGTGAGATTGAGTCCCACATGAGTCAGGCTCTGTGCTCAGCATGGAACCTGCTTAAGATTCTCTCTCTCCCTCTCCCTCTGTCCCCCCTTCCCCCACTGCTCACTCTCTCTTAAAAAAAAAAATGCTCAACATCATTAGCCAGAAGGGAAATGAAAATTGTAGCCACAATAAGATATTACTACACACATATCAGAATGACTAAAATAAGAAAGAGTGACAAAACCAAATGATGGTGAGGATGCTAAGAAACTGGATGACTCTTACATTGCTGGTAAGAATGTAAAATGGTACAGCCATTCTGGAAAACAGGTTGCATTGTTTTAAAAAGTCAAACATGTAAGTACCATATGATGCAGCAATTGTACCCCTAGGCATTTATCTGAGAGAAATGAAGGCTATGTGCACACAAAAATCTGTACATGAATGCTTATAGCAGCTTTACTTTTAGTAGCCAAACTATAACTACTGGAAGCAACCCAGATGTCCTGTAGTACATGAACGGTGAAAGAAAGGGTGATGCCTCCATATCTTGGGATACTACTTAGCAAAAAAAAGGAACAAACTATCAGTACAATGACCCGGACGACTCTCCAGAGAACTGTGCTGAATGAGAAAAGCCAATCCCAAAAGGTTATAGACTTTACGACTGCATTTATATAACATTCTTGAAATGGCAAAATTATAGAAATGGAGAACAGAATAACGATTGCCAGGGGTTAAGGGGAGGGTGGGAGGGAGGTGGGTGTGGCTATAAAAGGACAACATGAAGGATCCTTGTGACAATGGCAACGTCGTGCACCTTAACTGCACCCACGTCAGTATCCTCCTTGTGATACTGTACTACAGTGTTCCAAGATGTTAGCATTGGAGGCAACTGGATAAAGCGTAAAGGGGACTTTTCTATATTATTTTTAGAATTGCATGGAAATCAACAACTGGCTCAAAAAGTTTAATTTAAAAACCTGAAACAAACTAAAAAAAACCTATGTTTTTGTATTACTTTTAAAATTAAAAATAAAAATAAACAACCTATGGGGAAATATATTTAACATAAGTTACAGAAGTTTAATATTATTATTGTAACATTATATGTAATCATTAAGAATAGACAAGTAGATAGCAAAATAAAAGCTGCCAACAAGTAACTATCAAACTAACAAATGCAAATGGCCAGTAAGTAGTATGACCAGGGGTTCCATTTGCTTCCCTTCCGGGTAGTGTCCCTTTTCACTTTTAACACACTCCAGACTGGACAATAAACTGATAAAAAGATGTCCACTTTCATAAGTAGTGAGAGAAATGTGAAAAACAAGTTATTGCTTTCTCCTATCAACTTGCTAAAGAATAAAAGTCCGTTAATTCTCACTGTTGGCAAAGGTGTGGAAAAGTTGTATCTTATGTTTTGTTGGTAAGAGTATAAATTGATTCAAGTTTTCTGGAAAGTAACTGATCAATATTGTTAAAAACTTTTAAAAAGTGGGGCACCTGGGTGGCTCAGTTTGTTAAGCGTCTGTCTCCAGTTCAGGTCATGATCCCAGGGTCCTGGGATCGAGCCCCACATCGGGCTCCCTGCTCAGTGGGGAGCCTGCTTCTCCCTCTCCTGCTCCCCCTGCTTGTGCTCTCTCTCTCTCTCTCTAAAATAAATAAAAATCTTAAAAAAAAAAACTTTTAAAAAGTATATTCTCATGAACAGCAATTCCATTTCTAGAAAACTAGACAAGCATACAAAGATACATGTTCAAGGATTTTCCACTAAAATGTATATATGTTGGAGGGGCGCCTGGGTGGCTCAGTCGTTGGGCGTCAGCCTTCGGCTCAGGTCATGATCCCAGGGTCCTGGGATCAAGCCCCGCATCGGGCTCCCTGCTCCACGGGAAGCCTGCTTCTCCCTCTCCCTCTCCCACTCCCCCTGTGTCTCTCTCTGTCAAATAAATAAATAAAAATCTTTTAAAAGAATGTATATATGTTGGAAACAATCCAAATAGCAAATCTTTTTTTAAAAATTTTTTATTGTTATGTTAATCACCATACATTACATCATTAGTTTCTGAAAATAACAAATCTTTATTAATACTTAAATAATGGCACCTACATCCATGTACATGTGATGAAATGTTATGTGTGTATAGCAAGATATTAGCATATCTTGGTAAATGCGAAATTTGCTAATGCTTATTTTCTTATGTATACTATTTGTGTTTTCTAAATTATTTTCAAAAGACATATACTATTGTTATAATCAAAATACAGCAAATCTATTTTAAAAGGGTCCTGAGAAAATTATACCTGGAAGATCAAGGTAGCCTCGAGATTAAGTGAGGCAAGAAAAATGCAGAGTGTCATTTAGGAAAGTGACCTCCACAGGATGTGGGAATTGATTCCAGCACCTAAGAACACAGTCAAGGCTGGGCCTATTCAGCCTGAAAAATACAGCCACCTTGCTGTTCTGGTTTTTAATGCTGTGTTGAATGCAGGGGCTGCCCTCAGAACATATGAGACAGGTACATTAGACACTGTGAAAATGTTGGTTATCACTCTCATTACAAATGGCCTCACCATGCTGCTGAGCTGAATTTAAGGGCAGCTCTGGAACACCAAAGAGCCACCTGGATCCTCCTTGCTCATGAATGGGGTGCTCTGGCGTCCAGCGCACATTCAGCCCTTTGGCCATCCTCGGGCTCCATGCTGAGATGTCACATGGTGTGGCACCCAGAGCAAAGGCTTGGACGTCATAAGGCATGGGGTTAAATTCTGACAGACCCATTCATCATTTCAGAAAACCGGAGCAAATTGCTGTGATTCCTCTAGCTGTGTCCCCTCCTTGGAAATGAAGAAAATAATAATCCTCATGTTACATGAGTTTTCGGAGGATCTGATGAAATGGGGTATGTGAAAGTGCTTTGTAAATGCAATTTCTGCAAAACCCAGTTATGTGTGTTAGAGAGGCAGTGTTGATACTGGAAAGGCATGGCATTCCAGTGTGAAACCAGAATGACCACCTGCAGTCATGTGAACTTGACAAGTTTCTCTAAACTTCTGTTTCCTTATCTATAAAATAAAAATGATAATAACTTCCTCATTGTGTTTTTTGAATGAAAATTAAATGACATAGTGACGTAGGGAAGGAAACTCAAATGTATTGAGTTTTCCTGCTATATGCCATACACAAACTAGGTGCTTTTATGTGATAGTAAATATACAAATATAAGGCACGTCTCCCTCCAAATTACCCCCCTGACGTAGAGTTTTGCCTTACATTCAGGTTCTCACAATGTTTCTTATATTGTGGGATGTTCTCTCAGTTATTTTATATGTAAAAGACAACATACCCTTTGGAAAACACACTAGACCAAAATGACTCAATGAATGCTGGTTTGGGACACATAAAGGTCATTTGATGGAATCCGGGAAACAGAAGGCCTGAGCACTGAATCAGGAAGCAGCATTCCAGATGGTTAACCAGCACAGGAGGTGCCTGACTGTGAATCAGCTTCTTCAGAGGGGGCTAGCTAGCACTCCCTACATCTTTAGTGAAATCCACTCTTTGGTACAATGAATCAGGTCAAGAATGGTGACGGGTTAGGTATGTTGTAGATGTTCCGTCCCCTTTCATAAGACATAAGAAGGTGGCAGATCTATGCCTGCCTTTTGTTGGACTTTTGTCCTTACCCTTCACAGAGGACCCTGTTGCCTTATCCAACCCAAAAGTGCCCTGTGTCTGTCTCCACGCCAGCCTTTCACACACGATGCTCACCAGACGGCTGGGGGTCTCCCCAAACTACTGAATGAACTGAATGGTTGTTTTTGTGCTTCCTGGCCAATTCATGTCTGTGTCTGGTGGGGTTCAGTCCAACACTTTTGAGGTTGTAGGAGAGGGGATTTATATTTTCCCCATGTACCTCTAACCTCAAGAGCCTACCAACAGTTACCAGAAAACGCTGATGTTTGCAGAATGGCCAAATTTGCTGAAGTCGGTCTTTTAGAAATCTTTCACAATGCTGTCTGTCTCTCCAGCAGGACAGAAACCCCTTTAAAGTAGAGACTGTGCCATTTCGGTTAGCCTCTCTCAAATGCCGAGTGTGGTGCTTCACGCAAAAGTAAACATAAGATACATTTAGTGACAAGGGTTGGATTTGGAATAAAACTTCCCTCGTTGGGTAGGTGTGAAATGTTTGTTGTGTAAATTAGTAATCCTAGTACAGGGTTCTTCTGATTGCACAAGAGTTCTAGCCAGGCCAGCGACTATCATGGAATCAGTTGCCGTAAGTCAACTATTGGTTCCAAATGTACCCCTGTCAGTGAATCCACCTGCACCTCATCCTAAGCCACCCCTGGCAGGTTGGAGGCAGTCCACACAGCCAGCGCCTCCATCGCCCGTTCCTGCTTCTTGGCAAAAGCCAGCAGGACACTTTCTGAGAAGGCTGCCTGAGATCCAGCCCCAAATCATTCCTAATGAGTCCTATTTTTCTTTCTTTCTTTTTTTTTTTAAAGATTTTATTTATTTGAGAGAGACAGCTAGTGACAGAGAGCGAGAGAGAGCACAAGCGGCAGAGGGAGAGGGAGAAGCAGCCTCCCGCCAAGCAGGGAGCCTGACATGGGACTTGATCCCAGGACCCTGGGATCATGACCTGAGCCTAAGGCAGACACTTAACCGACTGAGCCACCCAGGCGCCCCTAGTCCTGTTTTTTCCACTCTAAATGACCTCCCCATCATGATGTTGATTACAACAATTGGGAGATATTCTCCTTTGTTCTATCTCATGACTTTACCCTGCTCTTCCCTCCCCCACCCCCCCTCCCACCCCGACTATGCTAGGTGATTCCCAGAGGGGGAGCTGGAATGGGAACAGGGCACTTGACGACTCTTGGAAAATAATAGCTTTTCCCAGCAGAGTTGGATTTGGCAATTGTTTTGTGGTTAAGGCTTACATGCGTGGTGCTTGTTCTGTTTTGCAGCATCAGGTGGGTTTCTGTACACATGCCCAGAGGCACCAGCACACCCATACAGACCTACATGGGGGGGGGGTGCTCACACACCCTGTGTGCAACTACATGTGTTTACAAGCCCCTCCTGTTCTCTGCACAGTTTCCAAACTTATCCTGAAAAGATTGGGCATAGGGAGAGAAGCAACTCACTTTAATCTTCTCATCATACTTGTTTTATAATTGTTTTTGAAGAATCAGGGCCTCTACACACCCATATTCATTCTTTCTCTCTCCCTGCTTGGCTTCCATCCTGTCCTCCTCCACCCTGGGAGGACTCCAACTGTGGGTATAAGCCCAGGTGTGTGAGTGTGTGGTGAGCTCAAGATGATGACTCACTCCAAACATAGCCTCATAGGCCCTTTGAGTCCAGTCAGGAGGAAGTCAGGATATTGTCCTCTCATACTGACCATCCTCTCTGCTGGCTTGTGGCTGTGGTGTTGAGGAGAGTCACAGGGAAAGGGCATTCCAGACTTGAGGGGTAAGATTCCATCTTCCCAGAACTGCCTTCTTTATTATAGTTGCTGCTTATCTCAGAAGACTGTGCCCTTGGGATCCCTAAGTATTTAGAGGCTGCTGCCTCCCACATCCTTGAGATGGTCCTACTTATTAGGCAAATCGCTGGGTTTGGTTCATTTCAACATTTTCTAACTAATGTGGCTTGTCTTATATGTCAAGACAGCAAACGTGAGTGTGGGTTCCATCAAGAGGAGGAAAGGCCTCTCCTTCTTGTTCAAGATGGTGACAACATGGCCATACACCTCCCACACAAAGGAGGTTCTTTATAGTTAGTGTGTAGGGCCACTAGGGTGTGCCTCTATAAATAGAACTTTCCAGATAAACCTTCCAAGCAAATTTTCTTATCGGGCCCCTCAATAGTGTTGACTGACCTGGAGAGGCAAAGCTGTATTAGCTTTCCACCAGCAAGCAAAAAGCATGGCTGATAAATTTGACAAGTGAGATGTTAATGAAGTGGAGTAGGTAGCTCCTGGCCTAGAGAGGAGTGAGAGATAGACATTGTTTAAGAGATGTGGGCTCTTTCACCTGGCACCTAAGGGTTTTTTCTCCACTAATTATTCACTGACTTCAGCAAAGAGGGTAGATAATAGGTAAAACATGCTTGTATTCTGGTGGTCAAGGAGACAGGAGATCTGTTTGCTTAGCTCAATACACAGGCAAACTTAGTAAGTATAACCCAGCATTTGGATTTCTGGACCTTTACCAAATCTCTGCATCTCTGCCCCAAAGCTATGCTTAGTTTAGTGATGTGTGGCATCTTCTCTTCTTTCCATGTTCCTCTTCTCCCTACCACCCCTTCAGCCTATGAACTACTGACATAAAATGAAACCCATCATGGCAAGGGAGTTTTAGCTAGCAGAAGACTCTGCCTAATGTTGTCGAGCCCCCAGAATGATAGCACTAGGCAAGGAGAACATCCACAACCCAGCTCCCAGCATCTACACCTCAGGACTGTGAGGAAAGCAGAGATTTCCCCAGCTTGCTGACTTGTTGGTTCAAAGGACAGACGACTGTCATGGAAAAATGTGATTTTGGAAGGCTGAAGTAAAAGGTGCTTGGAGTCAGAGAGAAACATGCTGGACTTGAGAGCAAGAAGGCTAAACCATAGATGTGGTTGGTATGTTTTCATGTCAATCAAGTGCCTGGGACCCAGGTATTAGAATGACAGGGTTCTTCTGGAAGGATGGTGGGGAAGCTTTTGGGACCAGCCAGGCCATCGTGAGTCTTGCTGGCTGTTCTGTTTTTCCTGGGATCATCTCTTATAGAGCCTGCTTCCCTTTAGTCGATTGGCAAATCATTATAGAGTCACAAGTGGACTACGTGTGAATGTTCCCTAGGCTTCATTAGCTTTGCACACAAATGAGACTGTCAACCCTTAGGATCAAATTTTGTTTGCTTGACCACATCCTCCATGGGATGTTGGTCCTTTTTTCATAGCCCTGGCCCCTCTAGTACCTCTCGGAGTTCCGAGGATGGGTCTTTTTTTTTTTTTTTTTTAAGATTTATTTATTTGAGAGAGAGAGAGAGAGAATCTGCAGCAGACTCCCTGCTGAGCGCAGAGCCCAACATGGGGCTTGATCTCATGACCCCAAGATCATGACCTGAGCCAAAATCAAGAGTCAGATGCTCAACCAACTGAGCCCCTGAGGATGTGTCTTATATGCTTCATGGTCATTCCAGCTGCATGGAAACAGCACCCTGTGTTCTGTGAGCTACTCTTTAAGGGATCCCCACAAAGTTTAGTAGATCAGGTTTGAGTTATATGTGACCCTTTCTCTTCCAGGCACACCATAGGGGTTAATGAGGGTAGAGTCCAACAGAAGCCATTCATGCCTTTCACTTACACCGTTCTTCTCTCGTATGCATTCTCCCTGAGTAGGTACACCATTCTTCCTTTAAGTTGGCCTTCTTCTATCTTCTCCCCCATTGTAGTTCACCCATTGAAGAAGCCAAGTTCATAGAAATATGTTTTTGTGGTGAATGAATCAAAACGTACAGGTAAGTGCAGAACAATCTGACTGCATCCGTGAGGAGGAGGGCCTGAGGGAGCAAACAAGGGGCAAGCCTCAAGAATGACCTGGGAGAGGAGAGCAGAGTCTGGAGTGAGCTGAGAGATGAGGTTACTGGAGATGTGGGAAGAGGACATCCTATGTGTTTCCATAGCAACCCGGGCTTTCCTGTGACTTGCCTACCACAATTATAGTGCCTTGTAATTGCTCTTTCAGCCGTCTCTCCACTAATCTATGAGCTTCAGAGACTGAAATTTTAATCTCTGTATTCCCAGAACCCAGCTCAGTTCCCAATGTATAATAGGTGTTCAAAATACAGAAGAATGGTTTGGGGAAAGGTCTGGAGGCGAAACAGGTAAATTGTGGGTGGGAGGCCAGTAAACAAAATTGCTTGGTTCAAAATGATGGGGATGTGTAGGAAATGACTCTTGTAAGGGAGGGTGACACCTTGATGGTTAGCGCTGAGTACTTGGATTTTACTTAACCATGAGTCAAAAGCTGGAATCAATCCTTTAGTGTAGATCCAACAATAGGGTTTGAGAATTAATTTTCAGAAGGTGTGTTTAGAATGGCTAGGTGCAGGGACAGGAGGAAGGAGGCTGGGGGCTGAGGGAGTCACCAAGGTGTTATAAGTAGTCAGCATGAGATAAGAGAGGTAGGGACTGAAGGAGCGTTTATGGAAATAAAAGAGGGGAGCCAAGGGGGAGGTTGAAAGAGCAGGAATCAGGCTGGACTACGTGAAAAACTTATAGATGTGGATTCATTCATTGTCTCCTTTGTCATGAATTCATGTATGCTTTATTCAGCATTGGGTTGTGCCAGGGCCCTTGCCAAGCGCTCTTCTCTGTTGACTGTCAGACAACGGTGGCAGCACACACCTCTGCCAGAAGAGTGACCGTGCAACACAGGGTGGACGCAGGTTTCAGTCTCCACTGGTTCATGTCCCAATTCCGCCTGCGTGCTTTTTGGCAATTTCTTTAACTTCTCTAAACCTCACTCTCCCCAGTCTGTGACATGGGGATGATGACCTAGCCCACAGAGTTATTGTGAGGATTGCCTGAGCTAATACACAGAGCAAACCAAGGCTAGCTATCATATAATAAATGCAGATGTCTTAAGCAACTGTCCATGTTGTTAACAAGCATTGTGATGTTAGGATACCCACACATAGACAGGGAAGATCCCATCGTGTCCCCTGACACCCTAAAGACAATTTTGGGGGATAGGGAAGTTTGCAAACTGTGCTGAGTAATATATTGTGGTAAATGATCTAGTAGAAGGATGATGTTAGTGCCACAGAACTCACACAAGGAGATTAACGGGGCCTGGGGAATTAAGAGAGATGTCATAAAGGAAATGGTCATAGAACTGGGTTTTGAAAAGGAGTAGAAATTTAGAAGATGAGAGGAGGGAGGAAGAAAAGGAATTTCAGACCAAAGGTACAAGTGTACAAGAGGACAAAGGATGATGACACACCTTCTTTGCAGTATTATTGTAGGGGTGGACTGAAGCACCATAGATTCACTCACTGCACAAGGACCAGCAAAGTGCCTAGAAAGCACTCAACAAATCAGCAAACACCAGCTTCCTCCCTGCCTTTGCTGAATCTCAGCTGTATCTTCTCTGGACAACTTGTAGCTCAAACCAAGAAAGGAGGAATGCCTCAGAAAAGAGAGGAGAAAAGAGGCAGGGGTTCTAAGACCAAGGATTTTATGACCATGGTTAATGAGTGAATGAAGAGGGAGTAAAGCAAGTGTCTGCAAAAGAGGCTGACAAAGGTCACTCAGGGTAAAGAGCAGAAACAAGAGGGATCGTGTCATATAAGCCGAGAAAGGAAAAGTCTCAAGAATGAGTTTGGTCAGTGATGTCAAATGTAATCAGAGATCAAAAATGGAAGAACATTCTCAGAACTGCTTCTAGTGGCCTCCAGCATCCTCCTCAGAGGTTGCCATAGTAACCGCTGCAGCCACTCTAAGGGGCAATCTCTCCAGTGTCTACTCACAGCTCCAGAAATGTTTCTTCTTCCCCTGGTATCCCCACTGTCCTCTGCACCCCCCTCCCTCCCCAGATTCATGGTGTAGGCAGATTCCAGAGAGGTGGGAGCAAGAGGGCACACTGCTCTATCCAGAGCCACCCCATAGACCAAGCCACTCTCCCAGGACAGCCCCACCCACCTGAACTTTTCATGGTTACGGTGTCCATGCAGAAGAATGCCCCCCACCCCCACGAGGAATTTGGTAACCAAAATAAAGTAAACAAAGCCTTCCCATGTTATTGTTGCTGGGATTGGTCTTCAAATTACCTATTGGTACAATTCTCCCAGGAGATGACCTTAAAGGACTCAGACCTCAAATATTTAATGACAAATAAATAGGGTTGTCAAGATAAAGTCCTATGAAACTGGGTCATTCACAAAGGCACTGGTAAGTAATGAGACCATATTAAACTACAAAAATGTCCATCTATTCCAACACCTATAACAAAATTCAGGGAGCTTATAGTTCCTAAAAACTACAGATCCGTAGGCCTTCCTTTGCTTGAATCACATGCCAGTGCATCAGGACGTGGACTCCCTTTGCTTTATTTACAGCTGAAAAATAAAGTAGAATAAAATGGAAGTTACTCTGGAAAGCACAGAAATACAATGGAGAAGACAAATAAACAGGATCAGAGGTTTCCTTTTTTTGAGTTTCTTCTTTGCCTCATGTTTTCTAAAACTTAGTGAATCAAATCTGAAGAACTTACTCCAAAAAAGTAGGGTAAACTACTCTGCTAATGTTTAATTCGCTTTTGGTTGATCAGTACTTTAAAACTTGGAATAAAATGGACTTAAAGATGAAAGGGGATCTTCATATAATTTTGGTGGAGAAATAAGGGCAAAAGCAAGTAGTTAAGGAAGAAATAGGTTGTAAGGGGGAAAAAAAGCCACAGCCAAGAAACTGGCAAACAGAGCAGCGAGGATGGAAATCTGTGCTGTGTCAGAGAAGCTCTTGCCTCTTCATCAGGGACCAGGATGTGTTCTCACTGTGGTTCCCATGCTGCTGGGTTTTCCTCCCTTCATGCCCAATAAAACTTGCCACTTGGTCACCCAAGAGATTGGTCCTGATCTGCTAATTGCAAGGCAGAATACTGAGCATAGGGGAGCACAGAAAGGATGAGCCTGTAAAGCCCCCTTCCTCTTCACCTATCTCAGAGACCCTCCTCTGACCCCTACACGAGATCAGGGCCCCCATCCTGGGCTTGTGAAACACCCCAAGTGTCTCATTCACAACAGCCATCACCCTTGTGTTTGATTAATTTCTGTCTGCCTACAAGATATAAGCTCCAAGAGGGCATGACTCTAAGGTGACTGATCCCACCCATATCGGGAGCATCTTGTACAGTGCCTCACACAGACAGCGGGTCTTCCATATATGAAGGAATGAATAAGCAAGCAATGGAAGAACAAATGCCATTTCTAGGCTATGGAGATTATTACCTCACCCCTCTTTTGGAACAGCAATGGCAGGATGTCATTCAAATATCAGCTCATTCTCCTCCCCCTTCTCTTTCCTTTTTTCTTTCTGCTTCTCCTCTTACCGCCACATGCTTCACTCCTTAGCCCTCCCACCAGCCCCTCAAATATTAAAATAACAACATCATCAACAACTACAAAATGCATTCTGAGTGTCTGCAGCCAATGTGGGCTGGATGAGACAGCCCACGTCCTCTGCTATGCTGCATGGGGTTTTTGTATAATAGGAATATGTCGATTGGCATGTTCTCAGTTTGGGGAGAGAAGCCATGCCTTGTTGTGGCTTTGAGTTCAGACCAGTTTTTCTTAATCTTTGAAGATGAAGAGCCCTATAAGCAAAGCAAGTCAAAATGAGCCTAAGTGCTTCAAGCTCTATGCAAGGCAAGAAAAATGCCGTGCGGTGATATTGTTTAGAAAGAGACTTGGTAATTGCTGTACTGGAGAGCCGACATTTGCAGAACTCAATTGTGTGGCGTCCGACTGAGTAAGTTAGCAAAATAAAGACAGATGGCAATGGATTAACTCCAACACGCCCACCAGATAATGGCAGCCAACATGGAGAACTGTGGAGTGCTCTAAAAATCGCTTTCTGGGATAGCTCTCCAAATGCCTCTATTAGATGCCACCTAGTGACTCACCAAAACATTGCATCTTGCACAACCATGTAGACTGAGGACACAAGTCAAGGGGACCGTGCCACACATAGATGGCTTTGTTTAATAGGAAAAGAGAGTGAGAGATGGCAGATCATGAGGGACTTGAAAACTTATAGTTTAATGTTCAGTTCACTGAGAAAAAATTCCTTATATGTTTAGGAGAAAAAAATACAAAAAAAAAAAAAAAAAGGAGAAGGAAAGAAAGAACACAAATCCTGCAAGATAGGCAACTATCTTTCATTCAGGAAGTACATGACTCAGAGATAGATGCAAGATTTGTGACAGTTTATGCATTTCGGTCCTGGCTTAATAAAAGTAAAACCTGGTGAATGGTGAATCATTTCACCATTGGTGAAATCATTTCATTTTTTAAACTTATTTTATTTAAATCCAATTAATTAACATATAGTGTATCATTAGTTTCAGATGTAGAGTTCAGTTATTCATCCATTGCATATAACACATATAAGTGCTCATTACATCATGTGCCTTCCTTATTGTCCATCACCCAGTTACCCCATCCCCCCACCCACCTCCCCTCCAGCGACCCTCAGATTATTTCCTATAGTTAAGAGTCTGTTATGGTTTGTCTCCCTCTCTGATTTTGTCTTATTTTATTTTTCCCTTCCTTCCCCTATGATCCTCTGTTTTGTTTCTTAAATTCCACATATGAGTGAAACCATATGATAATTGTCTTTCTCTGATTGACTTATTTCGCTCAGCATAATACCCTCTGGTTCCACCCACATCGTTGTAAATGGTAATATTTCATCCTTTTTGATGGCTGAGTAATATTCCATTGTATATATGTATTACATCTTCTTTATCCATTAATCTGTCAGTGGACATCTGGTTACTTTCCATAGTTTGGCTATCATGGACATTGCTGCTATAAACATTGGGATACAGGTGCCCCTTTGGATCACAATGTTTGTATCCTTTAGGTAAATACCTAGTAGTGCGATTGCAGGATCGTAGGGTAGCTCTATTTTTAACTTCTTGATGAAACTTCATACTGTTTACCAGAGTAGCTGTACCAGCTTGCATTCCCACCAATAGTGTAAGAGGGTTCCCCTTTCTCCGCATCCTCGCCAATATTTGTTGTTTCCTGACCTGTTCATTTTAGCCATTCTGACTGGTGTGAAGTGGTCTCTCATTGTGGTTTTGATTTGGATTTCCCTGATGTCAAATGATGTTCAGCATTTTTTCATGTGTCTGTTGGCCATTTGTATGTCTTCTTTGGAGAAATGTCTGCTCATGTCTTCTGCCCATTTCTTGACTGGGTTATTTGTTTTTTGAGTGTTGAGTTTGATAAGTTCTTTATAGATCTTGGATACTAGCCCTTTATCTGATAAGACATTTGCAAATATCTTCTCATCAAAAGACATCAAAAATGTCTTTTGGTTGTCAACTGTTTCTTTTGCTGTGCAAAAGCTTTTTATCTTAATGAAGTCCCAATTGTTCATTTTTGTTTTTATTTTCCTTGCCTTTGGAGACGTATCTAGCAAGAAGTTGCTGTGGATGAAAGACCCAAATGTGAGATAGGAATCCATCAAAATCCTAGAGGAGAACACAAGCAGAATCATTTCATTTTAAATGTCAGCTCCAATTGACTAGCAGAAGCTCTTTGGATGGTGTGGGATTGTGAGGTGGCCTCCAGGTTCAGAGTTGGCACCCTGTGGTCATTGAGGTTGGCTACAATGGCTATAGGTGAGGGGACTAGTTGTATTTGGATGCATATTAGAGAACCATAAGTCAGGCTATGAAATCTCCTGATTTGTTTAATAGTGGGTGCTTAGCCAAAAAGCTCTTTATATTTCTGACTGTCTGAGTGCAGAAACTGAAAGGGACATAGAACATATAGAAAAGGTGATGCTTTTCTAAAGGAAAGATGGAAGAAATAATACGAGCAGTTTTGTTAGGTTCTACCAAACTACAGTTTCATTATGTTTGTTCTTCCATTGTGGAAGGCATTGTTTGGTTGCCAATTTGCACCACTGGCACATATAATTTAAGTCACATAGTCCTTGAATATGTGTTCAGTGATGAGACACTGATTATTCCTAACTATAGGATTTATTTTACAAGTGAAGGTCTCAACAATTTTAGTAACTGACCCAGTATGCACAATAATTGAGGAGAGAATGAGCTTTAGTTTTTGGGCATCTCCATCACTACTACCATACTGAACTGATACTGTATTTCTTGTTTTTCCCTGGCAGTCACCTGGTTGTATTTGGGTCAAAAGAGAGATTCTTTCCTCTATTGACCCTTAACAGCTTTTGGTGACCAGCAAAAATGCCATCTGTGTCTGCAGATTTGGGGGACTTTCAGTCTATAAGGTGAGGTAGTTGTGTGGTTAACTGGTTTGATTTTACCCAACAAGGTCCATGTGTCCTGGGTGAGAGCCTGGGTCTCCAGCTGCTACAATTCTGCCTTCTCAAGCAATTTTCTCTAGAGATCCATGTCTTTTGAGCTCAATTTGTTTTGAGGCAGAAAGGTGTACACATAGCAAACTCTGTTCAGCCTTTTCCATTTTTAATTCAATTTAACTCTCATTGATTAACTGAATGTTCACCACATGCAAGGCCCTGTACTAGGAGTCAAAACCAGAAATCAGACAAGGGGTCTAGCCTCAGTTCCATGAGTCACTACACTGAGACCTCTGTTTCCACTTCAGTTGAATGGAGATACTGGGTTAAGGCAAATCTTCTAAATTCCTTTCTCGCTCTCAAGTTTTATGGCTTCATGAAGAGAACACGTGAAAATGTAAGGCTGGGTTTCAGATTTGATTTCTTAAAGTATGATAATTTTATTATTTATTATTCAGAGAAAGTTTTGAGTAACCATGGTGTGTCAGGAACTAGTCTTGTACAGTGAACAAGACAAAGTCCTCGGCCTCACAGAGCTTACAGTTTACTGGGGAAGACAAAGAGTAAACAAACAAAGAGTAAATGCAAAATATAATATGCCAGATGATGAGTGCTATGAAGAGATAAAGCAGAGTAAAGAGAGAGAGGGGGAAAGTGACCAGGGAATGCTCCTCTCTAAGAAAGAGGGGTCTATCCTGACTGATGAGAGGGAGAGAGCTCTGTGAGGTCTGGAAGAAGAGGTTCCAGGCAGAGGTGGGTGCAAATGTGAACGCTCTGAGGGGAAAACAGGCTAGGCATGCTTGAGGAACAGCAAGGGGGCCACTTACATAAATAGTTTATCCATCATCATGTGTGGCTAACCCATCTGGGCTGCCTAGAAGGGTACCCCAAAGCAACTGGTGAACATCTCCTGTGTGCCAGGCATTATTCTAGGGTCCTAGGGACACAGAGATGAAAAATGAATAACTACATCACTACCTGTGCAGGAGAAGTCCACATTTTAGGGAAGAGTCAGACCTGACAGAGAAAACTCCAATATTAGGAATGAGGTGCTATGACCGAGGTCATGGCTGAGGGATGTAGGAGCTCAGTGGAGAAGATGACATTTAAGTTGGGTCTTGAAGGATGAGGAGGAGTTGGACAGGCTAAAAATGAAGGATTAGCCTTTACAAGGGCAAGGTCATATAAAAGGCAATGTGTGATGCGGGAATAATGAGTCAAGGTCCAGGTTGACTGAAACACAGGGCGACAAGAAGCCATTACTAATAAAGGCAGGAAGGCTTTTGTGTCTCCTCTGCTTTGACATGAACTTCATGTTTGGACTTTATCCTTTAGGCCATGGTCCCCAACATTCACTCTTAAGGACTCCCTTTTTATACTGTCTTCCCAATCGATCATGTCTTCACAGATTTCTTTTTAATCTTCCCAAATACCATAATTATTAAGAAGTAACTAATTGTTTCCCATTTTTTAAAAGTCATCCAACATCCATGACTTCCAATCAGAGTCATGGATAAGTATGAGATACAGCATGTGACCAAACCGAGTTGATAAAATACCATTCAGGAGAAAAGGAGCTCTCCTATTCAATAAGCCATATCATGGGGTGTATTGTCATACATAGAACTTTAGCTGCTGTATCAGACAACCCTCCAAATCTCAGTGGCTTAACATATGAAGGTTTATTCTTGCTCAAGTAAGGTCCACTGTGGATTGGGAAGCCCCTCCATGTTGCAGCAAAGCCACTGAGAACACTTCTTCCAAGGTTCCTGGATCAGGGGAAGACAGAGCATGGAGAAGGCACCCCATCTCAACCTGGAGGTCACACTATCACTTTTGCTCACAGTCCATTGGACAAAACTAGACACATGCTCCAACTTAACCTCAGAAGAGGGTAGAACACATGGGGATGCATGCAGAATACTAGCTCATCATTAACTGACTCTTTCACATAGCATAAATTGCAATTTTGCTCCTGGGGTTCTTAGGAGTTCAGGGCCACATCCAGTCGAGAACCACTACTCTGGCAATAGGAAGCAGGGGAATGACTGGATTGGTTTCTTTCTCAGAAAGATCACATAGATGGTGTTGCAAAGAATGGACTATAATGGGAACACTGGAGGCAGGAAGACCAGTTAGGAGGCACTAGGTCCAAAGGAGGGAGGATGAGGGCCTAGCCCAAAATTGGCAGTGGGATGGAGCAGGGGAATGGGTGCTAATAATAATATGGGCTAGAACGGTATTGGAGATCAGATATAATGCTTGAGGGAACTGACGGTGTCAAAGCTGATTCTTGGGCTTCTAGGCTGGGTGAGTCAAAGACACTATGACAGCAATAGTATGAGTCAGAGCGGAAGACAGGGCCTCCTTCAGGGTTGCAGGTATAATGGTAGCCAGTCATCCTTCTTTTTCCTTCTGACCTAGTCATTTGCCCTCCCCCCTCCCCACCCAAGAAAAGATCTTAGTCACAGACTGTGGGAATTCAAAAGCCAAGGCACCAGCGTTAGGGCAGGTCTAGCTAGAAGTTTCAGAGTCCAACCCAGGGATCAAAAGCTTTGTTACTCTACCCATCCATGTTTAGGTGCTCTGTTAAGTGTCTGAGCCACAAGTGCTATCACTCAGTGCTCCTTCTTCTCTTCTACTCACTTTCCTTCAACAATTTTTTTTTCCCTCCTGGACTCTCCCAAATTATCCCCACTGACCTTTCCAATTTGCATCAACCATTACAGCAATCTCCTACTCACTCTGGGCATATTGGAATCAAATGTATCTGCACTTCTTGTTCAGAAACCCAGTCTGTCCTGTCTCCCATTAGGCAGGAATCTCATCCCTGGAGAGACCACACCTTTCCAGCTGCTGTGAATTGAACAGGGGGTGGGGGTGGGGCGCAAATCCCACCCTTTTCAATAAGGGGCTATACTCTTTACTGAAGTTGGTGCACTCTGGACATTGGAACCTTGGAACACAAAAATCAACAGTGTTCGCTTATTTGAAGCATCAGCCTCTTAGCACAATCTGATGTGATATGGTTTCCTTGAACTTTATAGACAATTGAAAAAAATCACTTGAGCAGAATTAAAACCACGCTTAGGAATAAACTGTTCAGTTTCCTCGAAGTTTATTCCCTTTGCTCACTATAATAAACTATGAATCAGGACATGGCCATTATCATGGACAGCAAAAGAGAGCTGTAAGCATAAACCCAAAAGAAGCATTGGTACCTGGGTTCTACTTCTGTGGTGTACTACATATTACAGGGCCTTCTTGTCCTCATCTGTGAACTAGGGGTCATAAGAGGCAAATAGCAGTCTGTTCGGGGATTGGGCCCATGATATGTAGAGAATCAAGCACAGGCCTTACTCAATAAAGGGTAGCCAGTACCCTGGTTACTACTAAGTTCCCTTCCTCATGGCGTGTGGTGTTGCAACCGAAATGTCTCTGCCCTCCTTCCTATCTAGGTCCCCTTAGCTTTGACCATCCCGATTTATATCATGCACTGATCCCCATCCATACCTCACATGAAACCTTGCCCACCTCCTCACTTCTTAAACCTAGTAGTAATTTTAAAGCGTTCTCAGGATTTTGCTCAAAAGTTAAACCTAAAGGTACAGAGTCTGCATCAACTGCTTTTATGCATACAGTCTCGGTTATTTATATTTCCATTTGCTGCTCTATGAGACCGTGCAAATACCAAAGGAGAGACTTGCTTCCAATTCTCCAAGAGCTGCCTGGGAATATTGTCTTGTGGTAGAGAAAGCTGAGCCAGCAGATGCTCCTTTTGCCAAAAGTTCAATAAGTCTCCCTGCCTTACAGTGGAAAGAGAAATATTTTCAGCTTGAAATGATTACACTGCTGAGAGATCATTTACTTTAGGATCTGACCTTCGTGTGACCATGAATGATCCATGCTAGCTATAGAAGCTGGGGTTAAACATGGGACTATTGGTTCCTTGCTGCTGATGTGCTCCTCAACCATTCCTCACCGTTCATATGGGTGGCGGCAGCAACTCCATGGCTATGTGCACTGTGGGAAGTACTTAAGTTTCTATTTGACATGTCTGATACATTCCCGACATAGTTTGAGAGTTCAAAGCAGCTCCACATAACCTTTTGAGGGAAGATTTGTAGGACTATATCCAAACAAACAAAAACATTAAATGACACACATTTCCATCGGGGCCTGCAGACAGTGTCACGGCATCCTTAGGGTATTTTAGAGCTTGAGTTGCCTTCCATCTCTTGCAAATGTTTGACCAGAGCATGGAAGTAACCACGTAGAAAAAAGAGAGAGGAAGTTACATCTTGGGAGAAATAACATGGCTAGAGGGATGGCTAGAATAGTAGAAGAGCACACAGTGAAGGAGGGAAGGAAGGGGAAATGTGCTACTATGGGCTGAATTGTATCCCCTAAATTCATAGGTTGAAGTTCTAACCCCTGAGAAGGTGCCTGGATTTGGGGACAGGGTCTTTAAAGAGGTAATGACGTCAAAATGTGTCATTTAGATGGGCCTCAATTTAGTATGACTGGTGCCCTTTTGAAAGAGGAGGTAAGACAGACACACACAGAGGGAAGACAATTGGAAGACAAAAGGAGGAAACAATAGCCATCTCATGCCAAGATGAGAGGGAGGCCTCAAAGAAACCAACTCTGGGGGCACCTGGGTGGCTCAGTTGGTTAAGCAACTGCCTTTGGCTCAGGTCATGATCCTGGAGTCCCGGGATCGAGTCCCGCATTGGGCTCCCTGCTCGGCAGGGAGTCTGCTTCTCCCTCTGACCCTCCACCCTCTCATGCTCTCTCTCTATCATTCTCTCTCTCAATAAATAAATAAAAATCTTTAAAAAAATAAAAAATAAAAAATATTTTGGGCGCCTGGGTGGCTCAGTTGGTTAAGCGACTGCCTTCGGCTCAGGTCATGATCCTGGAGTCCCTGGATTGAGTCCCACATCGGGCTCCCTGCTCAGCAGGGAGTCTGCTTCTCCCTCTGACCCTCCCCCCTCTCATGTGCTTGCTCTCTCTCATTCTCTCTCTCTCAAATAAATAAATAAAATCTTTAAAAAAAAAAAAAAGAAACCAACTCTGCTGACACCTTGATCTTGGACTTCTAGCCTCTAGAACTGTGAGAAAATAGATTTCTGTCATTTTAACCATCCAGTCTGTAGTATTTTGTACCACAAGAAACCAATACAAATGCCTTATTGGTATTTAGCACCAAGTGAATATTTCACAATAAACAAGTTTAGGAAAGCTGGGATAAATAATTACGTATCTCTAAAATATTATATGTAGGTACGTTGGTATTTTATATATATTTGAAGGCACCGTCTATCTCCTATTCCTGAAATGCTTGCTCAAGTTTAAATTGTTCAAGATCTTGTGGTCCATCTCATTCAAATCACTCTCAAACCCTCCTCTTTTAGAGAGAAGAAGCACTAATTGGGTAATTCCCAAACTCTTCTGTCCAGGTATTTCTAAAAGCAGATAAGAAAGAATGGATGCAGTAGTGAATTAGCCTGGAAAGGGAGCCGGAAGTAAACTGACTTTTTTTAAAGTCAGGTTTATTGAGATATAATTTACATAAAGTAAATTACCCTTTTAGACTGTACAGTTGGTTAAATTTTTGTAAGTATATACAATCATGTAACCACCATCCCAATCAAGATATAGAACATTTCCGTCATCCCAAATTTCCTCGTGGTCCTCTGTAATTTCCTTCCTTTACTCCCAACCCATGGAAGCCACTGATAAGAATTTTATCCCTATAATTTTGCCTTTTTCAGAATGTCATATAAATGGATTCATGTGATATGTAGCCTTTTATGTCTGGCTTCTTTCATGTTTTTTGAAGTCTATTGTTTTGATTTTAAAATTTATCTGAATTTTATATGCAATGCTGATATATATGATATATGTATACATATATAAAATATGTATAATATATATTCAATGATATACATATATGTGTGTGTGTGTGTATATATATATATATATAAATAATGCTGAATAATATATCCATGTTTGTTTTAATATTGCAATACATTTGAGCCTACTTACCCAGTTAGGTTACTTAAGTGTGAGCCCAATAATAATTAGATAAAATTAATACTCCATGAAGATGCCCCATTTACTAATTTAAAAATATTACTACTAATTACCAAGATGTTGGTTGCAAGACATGTCTAAAAAAGTTCAAAGAGATATTCATTAAATACTGGAAAAATATGGAACAGGAAGTGATGAGCAATAGCCTTCTTACCTTTTACCAGAGACTGAGATCATAAATGCCTTCTTGGGGTTTTAGAGACAACAACAGTATATGTAAAATAAATGGAAAACATTTTTAAGAAGAAAAAAATATCCAAAGAGGCCACAGGATAATCTCAACAGTGATACATCATTAAAACATGCTGAGGTCCAGGGGTGCCTGGGTGACTCAGTTGGTTGAGCCACGGGGCTCCCTGCTCAGTTGGGGAGTCTGCTTCTCCTTCTCCCTCTGCCTCTTCCCACTCCTGGTCTCACTCACTCTCTCTCTCAAATAAGTAAATAAGATCTTTAAAAACAAACAAACAAACATGCTGAGGTCCTGAAGTTTATTACTCTCTGGATAGCAGTGGTAGTGGTTATGGGGCCTCTATTGTTTCAGCCAGTACCCAACAAACCACTTCCTCACAACTGGAAGCTTTTTGGTTGGTTGTTTCCCTGGGCATAGCCTACCCGCAGGACAGGTTTCATATCTGTCTCTAGAATGCTAAATCAAAAAAAATAGACGGTGGCTCAGTCGATTAAGTGTCCAACTCCTGATTTCGGCTCAGGTCATGATTTCAGGGTCGTGGGATTGAGTCCCATATCCGGCTCCCTGCTCAGCACAGTCTGCTTGAGATTCTCTCTCGGTCTCCCTCTGCCCCTCCCCTCCTCTCTCTCTAAAATAAATAAGTAAATAAAATCTGGGGAAAAAAAGTGTTTGTGTGAAGGTAGTTTTTTTCATGCAAGAGCCAGGTTTTGGATTAGATCAACAAATAGGAGGGGAAGAAGAGGCACCCACTTGATCAGCTGGGCGGTGTACTTCCTGCTCTTCCCACATTCTCCTTAAAATTCTTTAAGATCCCACTCAAATGTTACCTCCTCTGTGCCTCCATCATGGCCTATTCCCTAACTCAAGGCAGAATGAGTTACTCTCTCCTTGGACCTCTTATAACATTGTGCACATAGAGTTCTCACATTTTATGATAATTAGTTCTTTATGTCCCCTGCTATTCTTTAATGACCTTGAAGACACAAGGATTGTCTTATCTCTCTCTGTATCCCTAGATCCTGGCATATGGCAAGTGCTCAATGAATACATGCTAAATGTAGTTGGCCCTTATAATACAGGTTATACCACAGGTCACAGACCCACCTCAATAGCACTTTGGAGAACTAAGAACTCGCCTGTGTGGATGAAAAGCTAGTCTCCATTTTAATTTGTGTATCAGGCCTCGTGTTTCCTGCCAGTCTGCCAAGTTTTTGACCCACATTCTTTCTCTGAGCCTATTTGCCTGGTCCAAGTGCAAACAGAATTCCTGAACTGACCCAGATCTACTGCCTCTACTTGTTGCAGCTCACCAGGGTCTCCTGTTTTGGCCTCATCTATGAAACCTGATGTGTGACCGAGGTGACCCTGGTGAAGGGCCAGGTGGGGCAAGCTGGTACTGCAAGGTCCCAGAGTGACATCTGATTCTCCTGCCTGTCTGCAAGGCAACTGGGTGGGCCAAGCAGAATGAGACTTCATAGGCACATGAGTCTCAAATGTCTGTGTGCTCCTCACAGTGAATCCTGAGGCAGGAAACAGGTGCAGATATAGGCCAGAGTGGAGGCCAGGAAGGAGGAGATTGGTTGGTCGGGATATATTGCTTGTCCCTCTGGCTGTGACCATACCATTAAAGAGGTATGGATGAGACTAGAACAAGTGTACAGGGAAATGAAAAAAAGAAACAGGGATAGATTCTATTTAGACCCAATTAGGGCCCTGTTATCCTGTATAGTGTGTTGAATAGTTGGCCCCAAAAGGTATGTCTACGTACTTACCCCTGGTAGCTGTGAATGCAAAAGTGTCTTTGCAGATCTAATTAAGGATCTCAAGATTTAAGGTGAACCCTAAATCTAATGACAGATGTCCTTAACAGGGAGAGGCAGAAGAAGATTTGGGACAGGAACACACAGAGGGAGAAGGCCACGTGAAGACAAAAACAGAGATTCAAGTTTTTCTGCCAAAAGCCCAGGAATGCTTGCAGCCACAAGAAACTGGAAGAGGCAAGGAAAAATTCTCCCCTAGAGCCTGTGTGGGAGTGTGGCTGTCCTGACACCTTGATTTCAGGCTTCTGACTCCAGAGCTGTGGGAGTATGAATTTCTGTTGTGTTAAGCCATCAAGTTTATGGTACTTTGTTATGGCAGCCCGAGAAAACCAATACACTCCTCCTTTGCTTATATATCAGAGAAACAGGTATGCATGGGAATGTTTGGGCCCATGAAGGAGGTTTTCAGAGGATTAGTGAGAAAGGCAAGGCATGAGGGATGTGACTGGCTCAGAACCACAAAGAAATAGCTCCTTTTCTCCCAAAATCATCAGTAAAGACCAAAAGTATCCACAGGAACAAAGTTTCTATTACTCAATGAAGTTCACCCTAAGAAAGTATCTTCCACTTATAAGAGAAGTAATAGTAATAGAAATAATAATAATGACAGAGAGCATGCTATATGTCAGGCGCAGTACTAAGTGTTCTCCATATATCCATTTTTCCAATGAGAAAATTGAGGCTTAGAATGATGAGGTAAACCTTTATACAGTACTTAGTATATGCCAAGCCCTGTTCTAAGAACTTTACAATGATTAATTCCATCTTCATAATAATCTGTGAAGGAAGAATTATTTCCATCTTACAGATGAGAATACTAAGACACAGAGAGGTTACAACGTATGTCTAATGTCACATAGCAAGGAAGTGAAGGAGCTCAGATTCAGATCCAGCTGGGATTCAGAACTTTGTCCCAAAGATTCTTCTCTTACTTAAAGTTATCCCATAGCTCTAGGTAAAAAAATAATAATAATAAATAGGGATTTGAATGCAGGTGTGTCTGACCCCAAACCGCATGTTTATTCCATAAGCTACCTTACCTCTTTTTAAAAAAATGAGAGGTAAAATTCCATTGTGAACAGTAGTCCTGCCCACATGACCATCCCAGTCTGCCCACTCAGTTACAGGCTCTGAGGGTCTTCAGCCAGGAGGCCTGATTTCTCCCAATTGCTTACACAATCGTGAGCACAATAGCCAACATATATAGAAGCTCAAACCTACCTGAGGGAGAGACTGGCATTGGTTTTGTGGGCTAGTCTCTGGGAGGTTGCAAGAGAGCCCTCTCCACCCCCTTCCCTGCTCCCTCTTGCATACTGTTCTGTCCATATTTACCCAGTTGTGTGAATGAGGTTTTTATTGTTTCAACAAATATTTTTCAAGCATTTATTGCATTCTATGCAATATGGCAGATGCTAGACACAGAGTAAAGGCCTAGGCCCAGGCAAGGCATGCATAGTCTCCAATTCAGAGTGATAGGTGCTATTAAGGAAGAATACTAGTAATTAACAGCCACAATTTTTAGAGTGCTTATTATGTGCCAGTCATTATATAATCTTGCTAACACATGGTACTCTGGCTTGCCATAGGAGGGTCGCCTAACCCAATCTTGGGAGGTTAAGGAAGGCTTCCTGGAAGTGTCCTGAGGGATGAGTGGGAGTTAGCCAGGTAAAGAAAGGGAGCCAGGGAAAACGGTCTTCCAGGCAGAAGCCTGAAGCTGAGAAAGCACATAGTATACGTTGTAGAAAGGGAAGTAGCTTAATATAGTTGAGGGCAGAGCAGGAAGTAGGAATAGTAATAGATGTGGTGGGAGAAATATGTCTGCAGGTAAAGATCACCTTGGCCTTGTAAAGCAGGATAAAGGCTTATTAGTCCAGCCAGACGGGAGTCCTTCCTATTGGCACCTGTCAGCTGGGACCCTTAACATCTTCCCCCTCTTGCTGAATTCCCTGCCCCCATCTACTGCCTGGAGTCTTGCTTCCAGGTGCATGGACGACCCAGAGCTATACCCATAGCTACCTGTCTGACTACAGGCACTACTACTGCCCAAGAGCTCCTTGGATGTTGACATCGGCCTTAACGGCACACAAGTTCACTGCCCCTTGTAGACACCCCTAAATTGATGGTTGGATACCACCAGCCCTGGATAGCAGACCATAGGAAAGTTATTCCTCTAGCTCTGGCTCAGCTGCCCCTTCCTCCTTGCTTTCTGGTGCCTTAGAGGGCCCCTGAATGCTTCAGGAAGATGTCTACCATCCGAAGGTTAAGAAGAGATTCAGAGCTGTGTCTTAGCGAAGACTATACTACTGGTCAGTGGGAGGGGACCCCAGCCTCCTGACTCTACATCCACAGTTTTGGTCAAGTGCAAGGGCTTTGGATACACGTAGCTTGTGTCTGAACACTGATTGTACTGCTAAGCAGTAGCTGGGTGATCTTGGAGCAAGTTACTCAGCTTTCCTAAGCCTCAGTTTCCCCATCTCTAAAAAGGGGTAAAATTTCTTCCCCTAATAGGACTTCAGTGATAATTAGAGAATGTGTGTAAAGAACCTAGCACATGGCCAGGCATTTAGTAGACTCCTATTATGAAGATTGGAGTGGATGCCACGGTGCCACACCAGATTCCCCTTCACGTCTGAAATGTTCATTCTCCTGGCTGCCAAAGGCTCCCTAGGCCAAAGGAAGATTTCTTTCTCAAGGTCATGACCCTTTTCTAGGGCAGCCCACATTCAATGATAGGTTGATGTGGGAATACAAAGTCTGGTTCCCTTTGCCCCATAAGGGTCATCAGAAGAGTCTCCTTCCATCCTCAAAGTTCCTCCTGAGATCAGCTGAGGACTTTGTTGCCACTGCAGGGGGCTTAATGTCTTCCAGTCCCATTTCCTGGGCTCTCCCACAGCTGCTACTCCCTGGAGCAGTCCTGGATACATTTTCTGCTTGCAAATCTCAGAGTCTTAGATGACCCAAGCTGTAATGATGAGGAGGAAGATAGTGTGGCGACTCTACCTCACTGCCTTTAAAGATCTAACCTGCGCTGGTATTGATAAGAATATTAAAATGGTGGCAAATTAACTTACTGGGTTTTATTTCTTACTTATTCTCAAATAAGTTATTTCTTTGTTTATTTGAAGTTCCTATTAGAAAGCAAATACGCAAACTCGAATTTCACATGTATGATTTATAAGTGTGATATTTCTTTAGTAAGGACCCAGCTTCAGACTCCTTTCAAACATTGATTGTTCTCAGTAAGTTATACATGTGACTTAGGCAAGATTTATCTCCTTTATTAGAAAAGCAAACCAAACAACAACCAATTCATGAGTTCAGTTATAACTGTTGTTACCTGTTTTTTCTCAAAGTCTAAATCATATATATTGTAAACTCTATTACTAGGCTTAGTAAGAGTATAGGATCATTTGGGCAAACCAATATTCTGATAGAGTTGTTACATTTCCACACATGCATTACCAATTTTTAATGAATTAGAACATCGTAAAACATATTTAACACTAAAAGTCTGCTGCTCACAGTTTAATTTTATTTTTTATAATTCCAAAGGCATTTGACATTTGAAAGGTTATCACTGCATTATAAATGTGCAGAGAGAAGTTACTAGAGAATGGCAGATAGCCAATTTTAATCTGTGTTGATGATTATGATATACATGAATATCCACATTTGCATACATTAATCTTGTTAAATATAAATATGAGGACTATTATAAAAATCGGTAATTGGAGTATAGCTGTTCATGGTCACAGTAGGGAACTCATTTATTTGAGTGGGATTAGATAGATCGATTTTAAATTAAGATAAAATTTACATACATTGCACATTAGGTGTACAGTTTGATGAATATTGAAAACTGCACATAACCCATGTAACCAACAAACTGATCAAGATGTAGAACATGTCCAAAGCAGGGATTATGTGGGAAAAGTCTTCTGAATTTCTGACTGTTCTCAACAGTGTGTTCAACTTCCCCAGAAAGCTGGTCAGCTGCTGGATCCTGGTGCCTGCTTCACTCTTCTCATCTCCATTGATTCTGGCAACTTCCATGCCAATGCACCTTTCCTCTGCTGAACCTCATGGCACACAGTTGTCATCAGATTTGGAGGCAACTTCTTTCATTTTCCCAGACGAGGGCTGTTTCCATTTGTATCTTGAACATACATGGTGATCAGATTTCTCCACTCCTTCCAGGAGCTCTCTAAACCTTTGTTCATAAATCTTCCCAGCACAGTCCTGGGTAATGAGTAGGCAGCAAGTCATATGCTTTGCTTTTATAGATGGAAAGCTTGAAGCAAAGTGAAGTTAGATGGCTTCCTGACCAATGAGACTGACCCTGACTCAGAATTATATGACCCAGTCTGTGCCATGGGTTTGTTTTATTTCCTCCAGCAGGAAGGAGAAAATGGTGGATTTCAGGAGGCAGTTATCTCTTTAAGTCTATTTTTCTCACCTCCACTTGAGATGTTACTCCACCGTTCAGGGGTGAGGACAGAGCAGCCTGGAGGGAGACAAAGCAGTAAGAGACAGAGATTTGGTGTGAGAAGTCCTGGGTTTTGGTGAAGTTTTTAGAGATCAGAAGCAAAGGAGAAAGAACCAAGGGTCGAAGATGGTCAGAACAGTGGTTCTCAGGGTGCCTGGGTGGCTCAGTCAGTTAAGTGACTGCCTTCAGCTCAGGTCATGATCCCAGGGTCCTGGGACAGAGTCCCACATTGGGCTCCCTGCTCAGTGGGGAGCCTGTTTCTCCCTCTTCCTCTACAGCTCCCCCTGTTGTGCTTTCTTGCTCTCTCAAATGAATGAATAAATGAATAAATGAATGAATGAATGAAATATTTTTTAAAAACCCAGCGGTTCTTAACACTTCTTGCTGTTTTATCTTCAGTAGCTTATACTGGCATTTTTAATTAGACTCTTTCACTATCAAAAAGATGGCAAAGAAGTTTATAAAGAAGTCATTGAATTTTTTTTTTTTAGGAAGTCATTGAACTTTCTAAGAAATCCCCCTTCTCCACTCCAAACATTTCTCCCTCCGAATGTTGTCCTTTATGTTAACTGACTGGTTTTGTTGAGATAGCCACATTTAGTTCTTAGGGGAAATATATATTTAGAGGCTTAGGAAATCGCGCCAGAGGATTTTCCATGTTTTCAGCAATGGGAGGCGTAGCCACCTAGTGTTTTAAATTTTACAAAAGGAACTGTGGAACTGGCTTTGCCCCTGCCCTACCTCTCCAAATGGAGCCAAGAGACTGGAGTGATTGGAAATGGTTCCACTCTCCAGCTGTTCTTATTGGCTGGCTCACAGTTCACCTCATCTCCTTAGCATAATGACTATGCTGTGGGATTTGACAGTTGCAACATCGAATCTGCCTCAAAGGCTCTTTCTCGCTTCCAGGGAGTTCCAATGGACCTCCTTAGTTTGGTGTAAGATCTAACCACAACTTTAATTATTAGTCTTCTTGAGAGAACCAGGGAGACTGTCTCTCACACTATGACTCCATCCACTCAGCTATGAATGAACAATCCAGCTCTTTACAGTTTACTCCCCAAACAAGCTTGACACCCCCAAAGTGTGAGTAAAATAACTATATGCCTTATACATCACTACCTGGGCATGCCACTCCTATTTTGTTTCTTACAAATTATTTTACATTCATCCCAGGCTGAGTTAAACTTTCTCTGGTACCTTCTTCTGACTCATAAGAGCATAAACCTAATCCACTGTAGACAGTCAAGGACTCTCTTTAGTTGTATTTCTGCAAGAGGCATCATCAAGGTTGCTTAGCAGCAGAAATTCGTTTATTAAAAACAACTTTCTATGAGGAAAGCACCTCCATATTTTCCTGTGGATTCATGTCTTCTTGTTGACTGATTTGCTAACTGAATTACTCAAAAGATTTTCTCTTTATATGTGCTGGGGGTGGGGGAATCTAAGGAGCAAAATGGCTGGGAAAGACTTGATATTAGAAAGTGGATGAGACACCTTGAAGCAACTAGGAGAACCATGTTTCTCTGTTCAGAAACCTCTAATTAGGAAGTGTGAGGACTCAGGGTGACCTGCCCTGCTGTCAGGTTTCATTACGGGCTCCTGCAGGATGAGGGAGAAGCTTGGAGAAGAAGGGACATGTGTCAGGCTGGGGATGGGGCCAATCAACCCAGGAAAGGATGTAGACTTGAGTTATTACCTCGTGACCTGAGGCACCACAGTTGCCAAACTTATTTTGTTGAACTATGCAGGCTAACAGTTATGCTCAGAAAAATAGCAAAGCTACCTGTGTAAGGGAGGTGGGTGGGGGGAGTCATTGACATTTACTGAATGATTATTAAATGCTAGCCACTGTTTTAAGCATTTTTCTGTACACGAAAATAAATACTATTAGTTTAACACTGTCTTTAAAAATGAGAAACATAGGGCGCCTGGGTGGCTCCGTCAGTTAAGCATCCAACCCTTGATTTTGGCTTAGGGTCGTGAGATTGAGTCCCGCATCAGGCTCTGTGCTGGGCATGGAGCCAGCTTAAGATTCTTTCTCTCCCTCTGTCCCTCCCTCCCAGCTCATTTATGTGTGCACTCTCTTTCTAACAAATAAAAATAAAAAATAAAATAAAAACGAGAAACCAAGACTTTGAGAGGTTAAATTCATGAATAAATTTACCTATAAGTAGCAGGGATGGGATTTGAACCCTGGCAGCCAACACTCCTATCCACTGCACTGTTTAGGCCCTTAGTCTCAGATGACTGTGGCCATGGTGGGGGAACTGTGGCTGAGTTGTCAGATTTTCCCATTTTTCAAGGAAGCCAGTTTATCTGAATTTATTAATGAGAAATTTCTGAATTTTTAAATTGTTGGTGATATTTTTTTTTTTAAATGTTTTTGTAAAACTCATTTCAGGTCAGCAACTGAATGTGGGCTGAATGTGATCAAGGATTACTTCCTTCTTGCCAGTCATTAGGTCATTGCTTAACCTGTGTACATATGGGATAAACCTGGACTAAAGAAGTAGAAATGTAAACAGGAACCCACACTAGTCTCATTCTAGTAAATGCCCATTAAGGAAGCTTTGAAATATTGGATCATCAGAGGGAGTTTGATTGCCCTAGGCTTTGCTAGTTTCACCAGAAACCTAGAGAAAATGTGGATTTCAGATTTGTAATGGAGCAGAGTCTAGAACTGTGAGTTTCAGCCAGAATGCTGTAGTTCTATGGTTCAAAGAGGTTAGTGGGTTACAAGTGAGCTGAGATACTGGTCCTTTCAGCCGTCAGGGGGCTGAGAGTTTCTGTGGTCCAGAAGTCCCTTGGTTGGTCACCTCTGGCCTTAAGTAACTCCTCCTTCCAGTTTACTCCATGTTGCAGACATTATAATTTTTAAAAATGTGTGCCATGAAATTAAAACAATTAGGAAGCACTTCTATGGTCTTTTCTTATGTAATACAGATTGCTCTAGTTTACCATCAAGTGTTTTTCTTCTTGATGAATGGGATCTACATCTTTATATGAATTCTTTAATGGAAATTTTGTCCTCTTCTGTTCATCTGGATAGTAGGATATCCTCCTCCTGATTCTCTCTCTCCCCCACTCATGGATCTTTTTATTAAAAACAAATCATTTTGTTTTTGGTGGCTGGGTGGCTCAGTTGGTTAAGCATCTGCCTTTGGCTCAGGTTATGATCCCAGGGTCCTGGGATCAAGCCCCGCATCGGGCTCCCTGCTCAGCAGGCAGCTTGCTTCTTCCTCTCTCTCTGCCATTTCCCCTCTTTGTGCTCTCTCTCTCAAATAAAATTTAAAAAATCTTTTAAAATTTTTCATCCATCCATTCATTCATTCATTCATTCATTCAAGTTTTCTTCCTGACTTATAATCTCACATAACAATGTGGTATTATTTAGTATCAAGTCGTTCAATAATTACTTGTTATTTGTTTGGAAAGGTGAGAGGGTATGGGGCCTACTGGGGGAATCAACTTGTCTTGGTCTGCCTGGGACATTTTTAGCACTGAAAGTCCCATGGACTCCCTCCTTAGTCTTGGGCTAACCAGGATCATTGGTCACCCTAGGCTTAGCAAACATGTGAAGTTGTCACAGGATAAAAGACCATTCTTCATACGGACAGCTAGGTATGAGAAAAAGCAGGGGAGAGTTTCACACAAAATAGCCTCAATTTTTTACTAGATAGATGTAAGGTCACCTGCTGGAGAGGAAGGTGAACAGATGGTAGAGGAATTGTCACTCAGTGAACCCTCCCCCATATCCTAAATAACAAACCTCACTTAAGTTGTAGTTACTCAGAACTGGGGGAAATGTGGCTATTATGAAGGGAGGGAAGCACCTAATATGAATCGTTGCCCTCAAAGACCCAGTGGAGGGCAAACACCACCAGGCTGTGAGAGAAGCCAAGGACAGAGCCAGTGAAAAACTCAGTGCATGACTGGGCACAGGTGCATAAGTGTCTGTGCCCTGGGCCTCCATCTGCAAAGTGAAGGGGTGGACCATGCACACCCCTCAAAGTCTCACATGCATTCTAGAATCCTAGCAGTTATTCAAGAATTATAAGGGGAGAGAAACAGTTACACACACATGCACAGACAAATGTTAGAAGTCTCTGGTATGTGAAGCCAAGAGAAGAGGCCAAAAAATTAGGGTTATGACAAGGACGGAGCAAACCCTCGCACAGTAAGAAGCAGACGGTACCCTGGAAGTTTATGAGGAAGGAAGTCGCATTCCCCACATCAGAAACAAACTTCTTACTGTATACCTTTACAATTTAGAAAAAAAATCATACGGAACAATAGCTTGCAGACTGAGAAGGATTGGAAATAATAGTGTTTCATTTGATCCTCACACAATCCTGGGAGGCAGAGAGCAGAGCTTCTACTCTCCGCATTTTATAGATGAGGAAACTGAGTTTCCAAGTAGTGAAGGTCACAAAGCTAAGTCTTGGATTCTGCTCTCATGAATTTCTGTAATGCTTAAAAAGAAGGGGGGTCAGTTGCATCTTATCACTACACAGCCATTTCAGAAGCGGAAACCCTGGACAAGAGTGTTAGGGACCCAAGGGACACACTGTGCCCTTCCCAGGCTGGAGCACAGGATGCGGTTATGAGTGCAATGGTTACCCTGCTCTGGAGAGGGCTACTCCTGGTATCACCAAAGAGATGTCACTGTAGATTTAGGGTAGCCTGATCAGTCTCTATGCTTACCCTCTGCTGGGGCTGTATCCCTGTGGTCACACGTCTAATCAGGTCACTGCTGGAGTCCCTTTTCCTAAATGTTCCAGTGCCACAGCTTTGGTGCTTTGGGAAGGCTGTGGGATTGAAATGATCAGAGTCTATGAGGACTCCTACTTTCCTGCTATGTGCTTTATGTGAAGTCCAACGCAACAGTACTACTTTTGCTGCTGTTTAGATTTTTTTGTCCATTATAGATTATTATTCCAAAAATAGACTGGTAATATATTCTTGTACATCTGAACTTAATTAAGAACCTTCTTTCTATTGACACAGATGTGGTTTTACTGCTTCTGGTCAGGCCAGACAAGGGTATCTAAAGACAGATTTCTGAACTGTGGGCCAATTTCTCCAATCTTCTTAACCTAGGGCCCCTGCTCTGAGATGGTGATTTATGACTTTGACATGCTATCTTCAACCACTCTCTGGTCACTAGGGAGTATGTGAAACCTCACAGAAATGCTGCTTCTATGAGTTAAAGTTGTCCCCTCCAACCTCATCAGGATCCTCCTGGGATTCAGAAGATTACTTAATGCTCTGTATTCTGAGGACTGTCAGAATCACCCTGACCTTACCGAATCATTTCATGACTTGGGAGGGTTGGTGATGGGATTAAATCTTCCACACTGTGGTCCATTTCTGATGTATTTGGCCAGTGGAGACTCCAAGGGCATTGTGGACTCCACTTTGTTTCCCAAAAGGACTAACACCAGAAACTCATGTGCTATTTTGTTCTGTAGCTTCTCTGTTGAGCAATACCACACCCTTGGAGCTGATGCTGCCTAAAGAATGAGCGGTTTGGGGGAACTGACAATTATTATTATTATAAATTTAAGGATTTTATTTATTTATTTGACAGAGAGAGAGCAGGAACACAAGCAGGGGGAGTGCGAGTGGGAGAAGCAGGCTCCCTGCTGAGCAGGAAGCCCGATGCGGGGCTCGATCCCAGGACCCTGGGATCATGAGCTGAGCCGAAGGCAGACGCCTAACTGACTGAGCCACCCAGGCGCCCCGGAACTGACAGTTATCACCTAGTACACCTCCCACACTTCTGCATGTGTGAAGACCATACTGCCTGCACCTGGGGCAGTAAAAGCCTACATCCTTCAGCAGCCTCACAGGTGTTCACCCCAGCTGTTGGCTCAAATCCCAGGGAACACTGCCTCTTTGGTACATGTCATAATCAGGAGATTATGCCTCTCTTCATCTTCTGGGGTTCACACCATTTAGAGTGGAGAGTTTGGGGGGCAGAGATGATGGGATGACAACATCCATGCATCCATCCATTCATACCTCCATCCAGTTATTAAGGGCCTGGTGTGCGCCATGTGCTACACTGGATACTGGGCATTCAGTGGTGAACAGAGAAGTCAAGGTCTCAAGGAGGGGTTTCTGTTTCAATAGGAACAGCCCACAGAACTTCATCTGCTTTCGCTTCTGGTGTGTTAGTTACTGCCAAGAGTTTGTAGGTGTTTAGGGGCTTCATCACATTTGGAAAGCTCTGGCTCCTCTCTGCTCCTTTGGAGACTAGCCCTTAGTTGGCCTTCAATGAGAAGCTGGGTCCTCAAAGTGCCACTGTCAGCACTCTCCGGGTGAGTACTAGGCATGGGGAGGGATCAGGGTGTGGGGCCCTCTGAAGGCTGTGTCATCCCCGGCTCCAGCCACAGAGGTTACATCATGCAGGGAAGCTGAGCTGTCAGCTTGTTGCTAGGCTGTGGCTATTTATTTTTATAAATGAGACTTGTGCTTAATTTAGAAATCTGCTTTTCCTTTTTCTTTCTTTTTTTCCAGCATCATCTGGCTGTCTGGCACCACCAGAGAAGTGCATTTCTGACCCAACAAGAGCTGGTGGGTGGATGGGGGCAGGAAGGAGGCTGGGGAGAGGACTGATGCCAGCCCGGCTGCCTCACAGGGAAGTAGAAACACGTGGCCATTATGCCATAAGCATCCCGTTGGGCTTCTAGACGGGTTTCACGTGTGACACTCCACAGTCCTCCCTTGGAACAACACAGTAGAAAGCTGCCCCGGTGCTAAGTCCTCTTCTAAACAACCACACACCGGAATACAGCGCAACAGAAGGCAAGGCCACAAAAAAGAGGATTTTAGTCCTTTGGACTTTCAGTCCTTTGGATGCAGCCATTTTAATAGAGCCACTTTATCGCAGTTATTTTGACGTGAGGATATTTAGATTTGACCTAAAACATCAGCCGATAAATGTGCTGATTTTCAAAAATAAGTGAGTAAAATGGGCATTTTATACTCCTTCTGTGAACTTCCCTCCAGCCCCAATCTTCACCCTATTGCCAATCCTGCCTCTGGGCATCAAGGTGTATGGGTCAGGAACAGGTAAGGGGAAAGGGTGGGAGAGATTCAAAATGGGAGAAATACTGAGGATCAGGTACCGGACAAGAATGCAGTAAATGTCAGGAAGGAGGTGCCTGTCAGAACTGGGAGCAGGTCAGGAGGAAAGGAGGGTCGAGAGGCCTCTAAAATCAATAAAAAGGTCAGAGTGACATGGAGCAGAAATAACAGATGGAATGAGGGGTGGGAAATTGCTTATAAACATAAGATACAGTGAGTCCGCGTTTTGGCTCACCTGTTTGGAGGCTGCGTGAGAACAGCTGCGTGAGAAAACAGTCTACTTAGGATTCAGTGTCTGACTCACAAATGTCTACACATTTCCCTTGAGGGCTTGTTTGTGCCTCAGTTTCCACACATAAAATGCAAATGATTATGTCTACCTTCCTCTTTCCCCACCTTTTGCTCTCCCTGCAGGGGACATGCTGAGGATGAGCCAGCAGCTTGTAAACCGCTCCCAGCCACTTGGAGCAAGGTGCTTCTGTGTATGTGAGTGTTCTGTGAGTCACAGATTTGGGAGTTGGGCAAGTGTAGCTGTCTCTGCCCGGTGATTCATGCGCACACACTGATACCTCTAGCTGGAATGTATAGCGTTCGGGATGAATTTGTTCTTGCCACCACAGAGAACTTCATCTGTACCCAAATGCTAATACTTGAGGAGTTTGCATGTGGGCACTGGGATATCGGCCGTGATAAGAGGTGCAAGGAATCTGGCCTTTCTGCTCGTCATCTACAGTTTTAGTATAAAGAACTACAGCAGCATGTCTGTGCCCAATCATCCACTCCCCTCTGCCAGCAAAAAAAATATTTCCAAATACTCCTGCCATTTATCAAACTTGCCAAAGTCCCCCAGAGGCCGTTCCAGTAACTGAAGGCAGAGGGAAGAGAATACTCTCTGCCAGGTTTCACTACCTTCTGTGTTGACTTTTTCTATGACAAGGTGAAGCCTCGCCGATTTGGTCCTGGAGCATCCTTCCAGAACTGGTACAAGGAGGCAGCGGGGGCTGGGGCCTCAGCTTCCAGAAGCCTGACCTGAGGTACCACGACTGGGCAAGGACCTTCCTCTGAGCCCTCAGAATGGAGGTGAAGGATGCATGGATCTGCAGCTCGGCTGCCCCAGCCCTACTACCAAGTACGTGGCATCACCAACCCTATTCTAAGAGCCAAGGCGCCATCTCCTTTGGTACAGTTAATCTTTGTTCCTGCTACCAACTCATCTTTCTTTGTTATTTCTCACCATGTCCCTGCCTTCAGATTTCTTATGGATTCCTTTCTCAGGCATCGTGTTTTGATTCCCTCCTCACATTTACTTCCAGTTGCCAAGAACAACTCTGTTCCGGCAGGAAGATATTATTTGGCTTAAAGGAGAGCGAGCAGTGACTTCTCTCCACTAGCATTCTTTGAATTTACGTGGGAATTTATTCTGGGAACTGCTCAGAATCTCCCTCAAGTCTCTCCCTCACCATCAACATGTTTCCATCACAGAGTTGCTTTGCTTACATTGTTTTTAACTGGGTAATGATAAGAGCTTTTCTTTTGAAGCCTGGGTGGAGGGCTCAGCACCCCTCTCCACACTATTACTCCCCAAGGACCTTGGCTGAGCCCACACTGAGTATTACAATGGGTATTGTTACCATTGTTACAGACCTGAGCATTGTCCCCAGTGCTTGCTTGTGAGATAAACCTTGAGTCCTCTTTCAGAATTGTTAGTTTTTCCAACCCTTGGGCATTGAGTTCACCCTTGAGGGCAGTGCGTCCTGAGGGACTGACAAGCATTCTTTGATTTAGCTGGATAGATCGGGTCCAACTGACGCGTGCTTCTCTGGTGACATCCCAGCGCCCTAAATGACACATGCTAATTACCATGGCTGATCCCTAGCCATGTTTTGGGGAAGTTATGTTGCTCCAACCACCACTTTGTATAGTGATTCGGGAATTTGCTGTTTGACACAGAGGCAAATGAAGAGACGGGAGGGTCTGGGCACCACCCAGGCAGCAAGCAGGCCTGCTTGGCCTATCCCCAGAGGATGTTCTGAGAGCCCCTGAAAGTGTCCTGGTCCTGGACTTGGTCCGCCTGGACCCATGGCAAACAATGGCCTAGTTTCCTCTAGACCAAAGGACATTCTGACCTCCCAGGACAGAATGCCACACTCGAAGGTGAGGGAAAGATCTCCTGGAGAGACCAGACAGCAAGACCCCTGCCACAGGGCCTAAAACCAGTGTAATGGGCCAAGGCTGAGCAATGAGCATCCCTTCCATTTGAAGGTGCTTCCAGATACATGAATGGTCTCCTTTAAGTCTGCCCACAAATCTTGGATGTGAATTGGGCAGGTGTTATTACTCAGGTTTTACCAGTGGGGGAACTAAGTTTCAGAAGTTCCCCTAAGACAGTGGCCCAGCTCCTTCCTCCCAGGAGCACCTCATATGTGGGGGCCTTCAACACAGGTTCCTGCTGAGAGTGGCAAGTATGCATCTCCTGGTTGGGCACTGAACAGGAAGACCGTGTCTCTGGTGGTAATAAATTACAGAGCTCTTCAGGTTGGAAGAATCTCTTCTCCTACATATCCAGGAGGGCCCCGGCATCAGGGCTGCATGGATGAGAAACAGAGAACTGAACTCAGTGTCTTTAAAAACAATGCCACGTTGAAGTAAGCTTGGAGGTTCCCCATTGTTTTATCTTGTTTTGCCAACCACATGGACTTCTGAGCAGGTGCGGCCTCAGCTACTCCTTACTAGCTTTCAGTCCTGATGAGCAGCGCCATAAATGCTCACTTTCATTGAACGTGCCTGGATTGACTTGCTCTGTAAATTCCTCTTCACGCAGCAGCAGGAGAATCTCTGAAGCATGGGAAGGTAGAGCCAGAAGTCCCTAGAATGGAAGTGGGTTCTTGGATGCCACCTTCCCATCAGTTCTCCTGGGTTCCAGCAGACAGCAGATTGGACTTGCAACCAAGCAGACACATGAAAGCAAACGTGCGCTTCTAACATTTCGTAACCTGCCTCCCACAAAACAGAAGGCACTCTTCCCCTTGCATTATTCTCTGCCTTGTTCTTGACATTTTTAATGTGCTGAGTCTACAGCCGACTTTGCATTCCCAACACCTCCCACTTGAAATGGCTCCTGGTCCCTCCAGGCCTGAGGATCCCAGTCACGTGCTACACCCCACAGAACACTCTTGGCTCTCTTTCTAGCCAGGCTACACTCCTCACCTTGACATTTAGGGCCGGCTGTTTCTTTTCCTCTTCTGCTCCAAAAAATCAGGGTCAGTCAAGATTCACTATTCCCGGGCAGCGTTTGGAGAAACTAATGTTGGGGTAAAGGGGGGTTTTCTGTATGTGATGGGTGAAAGCAAGCATTGCCTTTCTGCTCCTATTCCCTGACTTCACAACAGTGTGAAACCCTAAGCAGAAAGCCGAGACTTTTCCAGGCCTTTGTCTACACAGAGCTGAGTGTATCTCTGAAGTTCTTCTGCTTAAACCAGACAAAGCCATACTGTCCCTTTCCTGGGTCCTTCCTTGTTGATGGCCCAGGCTGAGTGCCGGGTTCAGCTCATTCACCTCAGGGTGTCTGGCATGGAATAGAGTCATCAACAGCCTGAGGGACACAGAGGCTGGACCAGTTCTGTCCCTCCCCTCCCCCGACTTCACATTCTGGAGTTTGGGTGTAATCCAGCTGAAGAATGAAGGGAAGTCAAGTGTCAGATGCTAAGTAATGCCTAAGGGTACCTATGTAAGGGATGATAAAGTCATCTGAAAGAGAGAAAGGGGAAGGGAAAAGAAAGATAACAAATAGGAGAGAGAAAGAAGGGAAAGGAAGAAAAAGTACAAAGTGGTAGTAATGCGGCAGAGTGGCTGAGTGCCACCTACAAAGCTTGGAGTGGCACAAATGCCATCTGTCACCCATCCCTGTTTCAAAGTGGCATCAGGAGCTGGTGAACACATATGTTTGCTCCAGAGAGGACACACAGCTCAGATTTTAGAACCATGTTGCTTCCCATGGTCCCCTGGAGTGGGAATGAGCAAAGTCCTACTTACTTAACCATGAGTGGTCTTGACCAAAGGATGGTAAAATGCTTTGTATAAAATATAAATCACTTGTGTAAATATAAGATGGTATTTTTTTCTCCTACTCACCCCAAAACTTGAACACACACTATTAGCACAACTCTCCAAGGTTAATTTTAAGATGCTGGTTTAGGGTATTTTTAAGGGAAGAGACCATGAAAGCTGGATTGAGCATACTGCCTGGCACATAGTCGGTGTTCAATAAGCATCAGAAATTGAATTAATGAATGAATGAATATGAGAGAAATATAATGAACAACAAATTAATAAGGTACTTGAATATTTAACGTTACTTACTTTTCAAAACCTTCATGGCTTTTGTTCTGGGCCCCAAGGATGCAAAGATGAGAGAGCCCTGCACACACACAGTCACTAGGTGACCTGTGATCACACGCACATGCTGAAGTGCTTGTGCAAGGAAGACATGGACAGGGCACAGTGATGGAGGTGGCAGACGCTGCCCAGGAGCTGCTGAGGTCTCACCAGGCCCTGGAAGACAGAACAGGACAACAAAGGTATGAAACAGCCTGTTGTGTCAGAGAGCTCAATACTTGGGTATGGCTGGGGCAAATGGAAAGCGTGTGTGTGTGTGTGTGTGTGTGTGTGTGTGTGTGTGTGTGTAGGAGTGTGGGCGCGTGGGGAGAGTAGGAACCTTGGTGTGAGAAAACACAGACAAGATAGAGAGCCTTGAATGCCTCCGGTAATCACCAGCTTTGTCACCATAGGTCTTAGAGTGTCTTTTATAAGACCGAACCCTGGCAACAGTAGGTTTCACTTATTTAAATCTTCCTGGGAGGCTGAAATTTCATGTATACACTATTGCTTGGTCACTGGGGAGTGTGTGGGTGTCTCCGTGTCTCCTTAGAGCCTCCAAGCTGATGGGAGAGGGGAACCATCTCTGATGCTCATGTGCTTTCCAGTCTGTATTCCTCTCTGCTGTGAGCTACCTCAGCACAAAATCTCCCTGGTCTCTGAGCAGACTGAGCACAACGGAGCTTTACTCTGTATGTATGTATGTATAGATGAATATATGGCTGTATATATGTACGTAAGGATGGACGGATGGATGGACAGACAGATGGATTGGGGGACAGGTGGATGTTCAGAGTCCTACAAAGGCCTTTATGCCCCAAGATTCTCTCCTAAGGGGGCAAAATTCATGTTTACCACCAGTACTTGTTTCTCATGAGCCTTGTAGCCTCTCACAGGCACAGAGCCCAGAAGAAACCAATCTGGAATGAAAGGAGACAAGGCTGGAGCCTCCAAAGAACTTAGTGGGGAGCCCGGTCAGAGTTTATCGGAAGTGTAGGCAGCACAGACTCTGAGGCCTATGAGGAAGAAGGGGCTGGAAGGCTCCACAGACCCTCAGGCTCTCTCGTGCCCAGCAGCGCCAGCACAATGGGCCCAGGGCTGGAACATCATGAACACTTCTGCTCCAGAATGCCTTGGGAGCCAAAAGATTTGAGAAAGCCCAAATCAGAGCAGATAAAAGGCAATTATGTTCCCACGTCCTGGGCTCCTGCCACCCTGAGGCTCCCTGGGGATATACTTGTGGTGTTTGGATATTTCTCTCACAAAGGCCTGGAGAGAGAAAAACAGCCACTCAGCATCTAATAAATTATCCACCATGTTCCTGCTTCTGCTGGCCTCATTCTGACACTTCTCTCCTTCTGACTGTAGATAACAATTACCCTCTAATTGCTTAGATAATCTTGTTCATGGAGCTACAGCAATGACAAAAAGCTCTCCTTTGTTATTGCTTGTTCTGAACGTTGATTCAAGCCAAATCACACCTCGGTTCTACCTATGATTCTCTTCTCAAGAGCAGAGCACCTCACTCCACCCCTACTAAGCAAGGTCTTTGGAGACTCGGTGGGTGTCACAGCATGTAATTCTTGCCTCTTTCTTGGCCCAAGGGCTGCACCTGACTTCCAGGAGGTCACTAATCAGCCTTCCCCAAACAAGGCACCAAAGAGGGGTCCTTGTGTATTGGAGGGCCACCAGCCAGCAGTGGGTGGAGAATAAGTGCAGGAAGGCAGTGAGTGGATCCCAGTCCCCACCCCTCTAACAGTGGATATTCCTGGAATTCAGAACCAGCCTTTGACTCTGTGTGCCATTATATCTTTTTCCAGAGCACAGAACTGAACGACAGAGAAATATCATAAATCATTGACTTAAATAGTATTCAATGCTTAATGCTGGATGCTCCATAGTCTTTCAGAAGCTTATTTCCCGCAATATGAGTACAGATTATGCCTTGAAGGCACCACAAATATACAGAATATATGGAATATGAGGTGGAGGTGCAAATCAGACGTAGCCATGAACATGGATTTTCAGAGCAACAGTCAAAAGGAGAATGCTTGAGAGAAATACCCAAGTACGAATTGAAGGTCAGGAGGTCAGGCTTGGAGATCTAAGTTGCTGGATTAATTACTTGGTTCATTTGTCCAACTCTATTTATTGAGGACCTGTTAAATGACAAGTACCAAATGAGGCACAGAGAGTTTTTAAAAAGAAAAAAACACTGCCCATGGCTTTGAGGAGCTCACACTCTGGTGAGAACTCAAGTATGAAGGTACTACATAAATAATCAGAGTACAACAGTACAGAGAACGTAAGAGGATCAGGAAAGCACTGAGGAAAGATGGATGGACTCAGCCTGAGGAGATGGGACCCCCATTTGAACTGGGACTGGGAGGGCTTGGTGAGCTTCTGAAAGATTTTCTAAGGGCATTTCAGGCCTGGAAGCCGAAAGAACAAGGAGTCATGAAAAGAATGTGAAAATGTTCCAACAATCAAAGAATCTGTGGAGGGAGCCATAGTGAGGGGATGTTGCTGGAAAGAGGCTGGGGCTAGCTCTGAGTAACCTGTGATGGATTTGGGCTTTTACTTCAAAGGCTCTAAGTGGGGAGAGGGAATAAAGAGATTCACTCTGGCCAGCGTGGAGGGGAATGGATGGCATGAATAGGAGACAAGTGGGAAAGTGGCATAATTAGTGCAGCAGAGAAGAAACTTCCAGAGACCTATGAGAGATGGAGGCTTTGTCTTTTCAGTGTTTGGGGCACTGTTACACAGAGATGTTTTATTTGATTCTCTTAACCTGCTTATTCTGGAAACCTGTCCCCACATTTTTCTTGGGCCTTGAGATCCAGCCTCTGTTTCTGCAATGTCAGGGTGTACACTATTTTTCACCCTTGGTCAGGGAGGAGAGACCCCAGGGTGCACACTCAGGTTAATGGAAGTTTCACATCACAGGTTGGACTCAACTTGAAGTCCCTCATTTATGATCAAAATAATTGTGCTTTCTCTTTTCAAGTTGACAAATTCTCACTTGAAGCTGAAGATATTTGTGTAAGGACACAGATCTCTCCTTACTTTCTCTTATCAAGGGTGTTAATAATCCAGGGATCAAGACTCAGCTGGCCTACAAACACTGATTTATTGGACACTTGCTGTTTATCCTTCACATCATTATTACAGGTTGTGTTCAAGAAAGAGTGAATATTGTTCAATGGCCAGAGGAAGGTTCAGACCACGAGGAAGGTTCAGGTCAGGTGTTCAGAGCAATAAGCAGCCCCTACCTGGTGCTGAACTCAGCCAATCTAGAGCTAATGGTGAACATCTGTCCCTCTCCGAAGTATTGCCCATTTGCTTGGAGTATCTCTGATGACTCAACAGCCTCAGACTTCATACACACAAACATTTGTTTGGAATAATTGTCATGTTGTTTCCAAATAATTTCTGTGAAAGGTGATAAATGAAAGTGCTCTCCAGGAGGCCTCAAAAAGAGCTCTACTCTGGACCTTGACCTCTCCTTAGTTTCTCCACCAAGGGTGTTAATAATCCACGGGTCAACAATCAGTCGACCCATGGTCAAAGATTTATCGGACACCTGCTCTTTACACATCACACCACTATTCTAGGTTGTGTTCGAGAAAGAGTCTAGACTGAGTCTCAGCAAAAGTCCCTTTTAATTCCTCCCACTACCTGCAATGCTTCTTGCCATCTTAGGACAGCCTAAGTGCCTGTTGTGAAAACTAATCTCTCTTAAAATGCTTGTAAAGCCTGATGCACATCAGTCATCTGCTCCCCACCAATGGACAGAGAAACAAGAGAAGGGCTAGTCGCTGAAATGCTTTTCAGATATAAATCTCCAACCATACTGAGGAAGCAGCCTCTCCCTTGGAGATGGTACATTGATTTGCCTAAAAACAAACAAACCTACATTTCTCTGAGCCTGTGTCCCATTCCCCAAAGGTAACATATTCCGGAGAATAAAACAAAATGAAAATATATTGACTCAGGACGTCCTGTATGTGTGAGTCTCTGTTAAGCTCCACATAGGTACTATAGGGTCACAAAAAAACCAAGACTTGGCCTCTGACCTCATAGAGCTTACATTTTACTTGGGGACACACAGAGCTGAATAAATACCTTTACAGGTCCTAACATGAAAAGATATGGTCCCTCCCACCCATATACAGACCAAAATTTTAAAAAACCAAGCATAGTGTAAGACACAAACTACATGTATGTAAAAATTCTAGATTTTCTGATTGCAAAATTCTGGACAGTTAATTGAATCAAAGCTGAACTTTTCTCATGTTTTTGTGGCCCTGCATTATTGATTCTTAAAGTATGTGCTTCATCTGCCTACTAGAAAACAGATGGGGGCCTTAACTATACACACCACAAGATACAAGACTGATCACTCCAGACAATATTATAAGAAAAAAAGGACATGGGGGTCCCTGTGTCATTCAGAGCTCTCAAGAGAAATAGAACTAGTAGAAGATTATATACATATGCTATCTACAATATATTTATAGTGCACACACACACACACACACACACACACACATATATACACAAGTGCATAGAGAGACAGAGAATAGGAGATTTTGTATATATATGTATATGTATACACATAATTACATATATGTATGTATATATGTATATATACATATGCGTATAGAGAGAGAGAGACAGAGACAAAGACAGAGAGAGAAAGATTTATTTCAAAGTATTAGCTTAAGGGAATATGAGGGTAACTGGCAAGTCTGAAATCTGTTAAGTCAGGAGCAGCAAACTGGAAACTCTCAGGCAGGGGCTGATGCTGTGGTCCACAGATGGAAGTTTTTCTTCCTCACGAAAACCTCAGTTTTGCTCTAAAGGCCTTTAAACTGATTAGATAAAGCCAGATTATCAAAGATAATCATTACTTAAAATCAATTTAAGTAGCTCTTAATCACATCTACAAAATACCTCTACAGCAACACCTAGATTAGTGTTCAATAAATGACTATAGCCTGGCCAAGTGGACACGTGACATTGACCATGACAGTCCCCTACAAAGGATTTGGCCAAGGGCAGGGTGGATGAGCAGAAGGAAACTTGGCTGCTGAGAGCTGGAAGGGGATTTGGAGATCACCAAGCCCAATCCTTCCGCACACAGGCAAAGGGCCTACAGTGCTTGGTTTGTACAAATCTTGAAAACTGATTTTCCCAACCCAGAAGCGTGTTTTATTGAGGAATTCAAGGGGATTGTTACAGATGCCTGGGGTCTAGATTTTTTGTTGATCAAGGCCTGATGGAGCAGAATGTACACAACAGATGTCTAAACAACATTTTTTTTCCAAACGATATTTTTAAATTAGGTCACATGGGTATTAGAACTGGGTCTGAGGCTTAGTTCTACCCTTTGAGGATAGGGTCCAAGACTGTCCGTTCACTGATACCTCCCTAGGGCCTAGCCGAGTTGTGGTATGTAATAGGTGCTCGAAAACACTGGTGGAATTCATGAATTGAATGAATGCATGGAATTTAGGCCAGGTGGGTGTGCAATATCCTAGTTCTATCCATAGGAATGCAGACGCAGAAAGGAAATATTTTAAGCATGAAATATGGTGTTTTCTGAGTTTCCTCATCAGTCCAATGGAAATGGTAGTGTATAACCTATTTAATAGCTCAATTCTAAGGACTATATGGGTAGATAGATATAAATATAACATTTAGCATAGCACTTGGTATATAGTGGTGCTCAGTAAATGGTAGTGATTACTATAATCAACATTATTTCACACTATCCAATTCCAATAGATGCTGTTGGTGCCATACCCAGATTACTTTTACCAGACACTGCACCCATCCCCCAGCTCTGGGAATTGAGTGCTAACAGCTCACAGCTGCCCCCTTCTCCAGAGAATTGCCCTCCACTGAAACAAAAGCTGTGTTCACCAGGCAGTTACGGCTCCCTTCTCCCAAGGGACAGCTCACAGTCAATGACTGATTCATAGGAGAAAAAGAGTTAGCCCTAAGATGGCACCAATCCTAAAGCTCATGGTAATCAAACTGCAGCTAGTGCCGAGCTGGGCTCACATGTTGGCATTTCCCCTGCCTTTTTTCTGCTCCTCTCACTCCCTTTCTCCTGAGAGCATGTCCTCAATAAATCGCTTAGACAAGACTCCTCGTCTCCAGCTCTGCTTCTAGGGTATCCAACTTAAGACATGGTTACTTGGAGACAGCTCCCCTTCCTTGTCTATGCAATAATGAGCCATTTTGCTCATTGTGGTTCTGCTATTCAGATCCTTGGGTAAGTCATATGATGCTCCTAGCCAGAAGAGTAAAATGGCTTTGCCTCTCCAGCTGGCTCATCCACATCACACCTATCCAGTCAGAGAGGCTGAGTGCTCTTTATCTTACATTTTGCCTAATTCTTCCTGGCCAAGTCTATTCAATTAGCTTGGCTTGCTCTTTAAATCAAATAATCACTTTTGACCACCAAACTCGAATTTCAGGGAAAACATTCATTCATCTGTCCATCCATCCATCCATCCAACCATTGAATAGTTACGGAGTGTTGTCCAGGTAGCCAGGTATTGTGCTAGGCACATGGCTATAACATAGATAAGACAGAGTACTTGCCCTCCAGGAACTCATTCTGGAGGGAGAAATGGACAAGCAAATAGGCAATTGTAAATGAAGTTTATGATCCGTGCTCTAATATGATGCTAAGAGAACACAGAGAAGCTCCTATATCAGGCTGGAGGTTTAAAACGCTTGGTTTTTTATTGTGGTTGACCTACACACAAATAAATAGAACGGAAATCTCCTAGAACACTGCAAACCAGAGTGGTTACTTCAAAGAATAAGGTGTTACAACATAGAAAGAAGTGTAGTTTTAAGCACAAAGAATGGTTGCCTAGTGATGGGCAGAATAACAAGATATAAACGCAAAGGACTCTGCCTGCTGTGTTATTACTGCTGTAGCTTTGCTCCCACTCAAATGCTCACTTCCCCCAAAGAAAGGGAAGCCGAATTACGGTTTCTGATCCGTGGTAATCAAAACCAAGTTCTCCCACTGGCTTTCCACCACCATCATGGCTGATGGCCCACAGGCACAGTCAGGATGCAGGGGTCTCACTGCACAATTGCCTTATTGTTGCTTATTCCTCCCCTGCTGTTCATCAACCTACTACTGCAAGACACGCAGAGGTGATAGCATGACTATGAGGTTAGGAATGGTAATTGTTCTATGTTGATATTAGTGTGGCTGGTGCTAATGTGAAAATAATTACTACTCTGTGCCTTTATGGCCATTTTCATTGCCCTCTGGTGGTTATGCACTTATTTGGCTATAGATGGTAATGATATAATGCATGGTGGCTATTATTGCTTTAGCTATACAACTGGGGAGGGAGGGGGTCAGAGAGGAGGAGGTGTTTGGGAAGGGCTGGGACTTAATAAATCATTTATTTATTTTCTTGAGAATTTTTTTTTTTTTTTTTGTCTTTGCAGAGAGTCCTCTTTGGCTGTAAGAATATAAAGTCCTAAGAATACCAGTGATTTGGTGATCAAGAACCCCAAGAACTTATGCACAAGTCAGCGCTTTTGGTGATTATGGGCTGAAGTCTGAAAGATAAGAAGTGATCCTTATCTGAAAGATAAGAAGTGAGAGGAGCACTGAGTTGTAAGCCTTGCAGTTGGTCTAGATTCCTCTGTCTCATGTATTCTCCTGTGTAGTCTCCTTATTGGCTACAGAATAAAATAATGAACTTTCTGAGATGCTTCAAGATCTAATTTCTGCCCACCTTTATAACTTCACCTCCTTTCCCATTCCCTTGTCATTCCCAATAGCCTGTGTATGACTCATTGTTCTTCCCCAGGTCCATCATGCCTTCTCCTCACATGCTGCTCTTACTCCCTGGAATGCCCTCATCCTTCAGAGGCTAGTTCATCTGAGAGCCACCCCTGACTCTGCCAGGCAAACATGATCACATCTTTCCTGTGCACTGGGTGTTCTTCCTAACCACACTGTATTGTAATGGTGTATTGGTTCACCTGTTTCCCCATAAGGCCGTGAACTTCTAGAGGTTCATGAGGTTTTTCTCTTTAATTTCCAGTACCTGGTAAAGTGTCAGGCACATAGCGATTATTTAATATGTGCTGCAATAAAGGAATAAAGTGGGTTTCCTCCTCATGGGCTAAATGATTAAAAATGGATTAAATGGATTAAAATGACAAATCAATTATACTTTATAAGGATCATACGAAATGTTTTTATCAACATACAGTCACAGTTACATAATCACATGTTAGAAGGCCACTTTCCCCTTCTTCATGGACCTCACATATGCTGTTCCCTCTGCTTAGGACACTCTTACTTTCTCTTCATGTAATTCCAGCGTAAATGTGTATCCCTTAAAGAAACTCTGATTGAGCACCTTTCCAATCGTTATCACACTAGTCTGCGTCCCGTTATAAATCCCCATGGCATCTATATGTTGTTTTCCATTTTATTTATACAAATTATAATTAGAAAATATTTGTTTAATTATTTTTTTAGTAATTGTCTTATCTACAAAACATTAAACTCCTTGAATGCAGGGGCTATATTTGTTCTATTCACCACTGTGTTCCCAGGCCTGGTATATTGCCTTGCCTACAGAGAGTACACAATAAATATTCCAAATAAGGAACTGAAAAAAGTCCCTAAAGTAAGACATACTTCTGTTATCTACTTATATGTACACATTAAAAGGTTACATAACTATATCTCTTTTCAGAGATAAGCTGAAGTATACGTTTTCTTACATAACATTTCAAGGAACACACTGAAATTTCATCAATTTGGACTAAGGGGAGAAGAAAGGTTCTTTTAAATATGTGGCAAATTTCAACTTCGGGCTTATTCCAGATCAGTTTAATTCAACATCTACTGAGCACCTACTTTGTGCCAGGCACTGTCCTAGACTCAACACAGGGTCTATGAACATGAATATGACATGGCACTTGACTTTGAGATGCTTAAAGCCCTTTTATTCTGTCTCTAGCACAGTGACTGAGCCATAGGAGATGCTCAATGATTCTTGTTGTTGTTATAATGAATGAGTAAATGAATAAAACTAGTGTTTTTAATTAGAGATCCTGCAAGACTATTTTTAATGGATTGTTTACAATTAGGAACACTCACTCTACAGAGATCTAGACCCTCAAAGTTCCTCCGTCTTTTTCCTTCAATCAACTAAGTTAAAGTTCCCCTCATATATTCGAGATTCTATAAGATTTAGCCATATGAAGTTACCATTTTTGTGCATCAAAAAATGACTATCAGCACTTCACATGTGTCAATCTAATACTTAGAAAATCCACTTGCTAAGGATGGTGCCAAGGTGACCATCAAAGTGTCTATATTTAAATGTTCCAGATTCCAAATGAAAGAACCGTTTTCCTTATCTTGGCCTGGGTCCTCCTGGCTTATATCTTCAAAGCTATTCAGAAGGGTCTGCTAAACCCACTGCTTCTTACATTCTCCCTAAGATCATAAATGCTGAGAGTGCTATGCAGAAATAATATGTTTTAGGATCACTTACGGAAGTTTAGCATTTTATAGGCAATTAATAAAAGCCCAGCACAAAGTAAATGTACACAAAAAGTAAATGTACAAAAGTACATTCTTTGAATGAGAACTAAGCAGCACAGCAGGTATTATTCACATCATAGAGAAATCACCAGTTGGCAGGGATGTAGGAGCTTGTGGGATGGTGGTTGGTGAAGTCCCTTCATTTCTGGAATAAGAGTCACCTGTTTGGCTATTGTCCCTGGGTCTTTAACTCCACTGCCCTGCTCCTGTCCCATGGGGCCAACACCCACAGGCCTGAGCTGTCCTCTGAACTGCCTAATCCACAGCCTCTAAGACTTTATTGCTCATGCCACCCTTACTCCATTTTCCAAGCAAATGGTGTCACTAGCTCCCAGCGTCTTGCCTCATCTCCTGTTTATGGGGTAATTACACTGTTAAAAATCTCACAACCATATTACTTTACCAGGATTGCCCTAGATTTCCCTCCTTAAGAGAGATGGCATTTTCTCTGGTCACTCAGAATATCATCTCAGGATGTTGACAGAGCACTAGAGATCCAACCCCCAGCACTACCCCTATTTGTCTGATGTTGTCTATGTACCTCTCTGCTATTTCCCAGCCCCAGAGATGGGTGGTTTTTGTCCCCACAAGAAGACCTGGACAGAAATGGGGATGGGAACACAGGATCCTCTAAGTCAGGTTCAAAGATCATCTAATATCATCGTCAAAACTTAGCCTCCATTCAGCTCCCTCTTCACACTTCCTATCTCCCAGGCTTACTGGAAAGGTGGAGGAGAAGCCAGATGAGAGGGGTGAAGCCCAAGACCTTGGGTATTTTTATTAGGCAAGAGTCAAGACTGGCCTGGACAAACAGAAGGGTACTGTGTAGTTCAAGGCCACCACAGCTATAGAAGCCACTGTCACTTTAGCAAGAACTCTGACCTGGTTTCCAGGGAGAATTGTTTGTTGCTTTTCCCTATAGGTATTGTCCCTTTTTTGTCCTCCAGAGAAATAAATCCCTGCTCCCATTGCACAGGATTTAACCTTCAGTTTGAGTCCTTGGTCTCCTTTCAGCTACCAGGTCCCACCTCCCTCTCAATCTTTCTTTTTCCTTGTTCTGTGACACTTGCTGAATGAGGCACACAGAGTTTGCAGTCACTGCAGTACACCTTGTGATTGTGAGGTAATTGGATAATATTATCACCTCAGAAAGTCTTCAAAATTATCATGAGGAAGTGAGGCATTCTTCTCCTGGCAGGTTATCTGTGTGGTTAGATAAGATGACTGCTACATTCCATTCCAACCATGTCATTCAGCCATTCTTCCATAGTGGGCACTTCCATGAAGACACTGAGGGATGTGACAGTCCAAAGCGCTCACCTAAAACAGAATTCCAAACATAGAGTCTATCCTTGGGTTTCTAATCATCAGTCCATATGTAGTCTGTCCACCATTAAGGGCTAGGTTTCCTCTCTCTTTTGTTTTTCTTCCTCCTGCCCTTCAGGAGTTTTAAGAAAGCCCCGAGGCATCTTGTAGATGGTGACAAAAGTATTCATTATCAAAGAAGGTTCTTGTCACAAACCCATTTTGTCATACACAGTGTAAAGCACAAATATTAATATGCATGGCTTTATGAGCTAGATTGTTTGGGTATAAACCTCAGCTCTGCCAATTTTTAGCTTTTTAAACATGAATATGTTATTTAACCTCTCTATGCCTCGGTTTTTCATCTACAAAGTGAGAATTTTAATAGGATGTAACTCACAGGTCACTGTGAAGACTAAACATACAGCACTTAGAACAATGCCTGGCAAAAACTGACAAAAAAAAATTCTAATATTGATAATAGTAGTAAAAATAGTATTTGCCTCAGAGTTTTCCGGCGGTGTTTCTCCTACGTGAGAACTCACTGAACCCCTTGAATATTACCCTGAACCCCCTGAGCTCTCTGGAACCCGAGACTGGTTTAGCTGAAAGTGTCCCATACTGGAAGTCAGAAGACCTGGGACCTTTTGAGGCTACACACAGACTATTCACGAACAACCTACCACGGGCCAGTCCTTGCGCTAGATTCTTCTCCTGTTATTTTATGTATTCTTCACACCGGTTTCACAAGGTGGCTATAATTTCCCCCATTTCACAGATGAGGAAGTAAGCTCACAACAGTTTAACCACTGAGCCAATGTTACCAAGCCAAAAACACGGTTCTGTCAGGAACCATTATTAAAATCCCAGCACGCGGTTCTTAGGGAGAGTCACTCAACCTGTGACCCGTAACTTCTCCTGCCTGTAAAGCTGTCATATCCCTGCCGTGTCCATCTCACGGGGTGAGAATCCCAAGAGAAATTGTTTATGCAAGTCGGCTGTAGGCCGTGAAACGTCAGCAGGAATCGGAACCAGTACTGTAAGCACAAGGAAGCGCCCAGAAGAGTCAGCAGGAGACGCCAACGCCGGGGGAGACTCCGGATGCCAACTCCCGGCCGGACCCTGAGGGCGGGCGCTCGATTGAGTGGCAGGAGCACAGGCCAATAGGGCTGCGGGAGGCGGGGGGGGCGGGGCTGCCCCCGGGCCGCGCTCGGACTTGTGGGAGGGCAAGCGGGCCCGGGGCTCGTCGCGGTCTTTAGCCCCGCGGAGCGTTTGTTGGGCGCCGGTCTGTGGGGTTTTATCAAATACCCAGGCGGTCGCAGCCCGCGCTGAGAGGCCTGGCCTCAGTGTGAGGAGACTGGCGAAATCTCGTTAGCGAGGACAGCAGGTTGCTGGCGAAGTCACGACGTGGTGCAAGTGGTCTCAGCTGGCTCTCGGGCTCTGGAATCCGGGTGTCTGGGCAATTGGTGGTTGTGATCAAGACCCAGGGGACCCCGGCCTTCTGCTTCCTCTGTCATTCCTGAATGTTCCAGGCCCTACTGGGAACTAGGGAAGGCTGGGGAAGGAGCGGGGATGATTTTCCTACCGGAAACACATTTGCAGTCATCGTAGAAGAAGAAATCGGGAACGGCAGGATCTTGGCTCTCACGTTTTGATATGATCCAGCCCCTTTGCTTCTTACAGCTGCCACCACCATTCTCTCGCATGCTTTTTATCGCCATAATTCTGACTGGATTTCCTGCTCCAAGATTTGCCTGTTACTGTCAGTCCCACCGGGGTCCACAATGATTGGTGTTAAATGGTCAGGATATTCCCCTGCATAAAACCCTTCTGTGATTTCCCATTGCCCTCAGGATAAAGTCCTGATGTTGAACGTGGCTTTCAGGGCAATAGAGGTTCTGGCCTCCTGCCCCAGCCCCATCTCCAGATACTTTTCATTCCCTTTCCCCAGTTAAGCGTGTGTGAGATAAATAAATGAATGAGTTATTTCTTGAACTATCAGCAATATTGTCAGAAGAGAAGTCCTCCGTAATTTGAAAACTCATTGTGTTCGGTAATCACCTGAGTTGGAGAAGTCAACTCTGCCCTGGCATCCAAGAAGCCTCAAATCTAGTGCTTGCTTATCTGCTCATTTTATTGTGTAATCTGCCACATATTTCTTCCAGTCTCTGTTACTTTATTTATAAAATCGAGCCAGTGAAGTAGTGTTTCCTATTATTTTTACTTTTTCAAGGTACTTCAAAGATAAATCTAACAGTACATGGAAAAGGATTATAAATTCAGAGTATTGTTAATATATGTCCATTATACCCAGGTACGTTCCATTAATTACCTTTAAATCTTTTTCTGGGTCATGTAGAATCTCTACTTTATATACATTGTGTAATACCTGAGGTTTATTTTTATATCAGGCATGGATTTAAAGCACCCCACAGGTACTTTTCCTATGGCTGGATCTGAGGAGCGGGCCTGACTTGTAAGCCTTGTCCACTTGTGCTCACTAGTTATTGTACTTAACAGAGGGACCTAGCGAGAAAGTAAGATAGAAGATGCCAGCTAAGGAGTCCTGCCTGGATAAAGAAAAGATGGCTCTGTCTTAAGGAAACTTTGAAAATTAATTCCTTTTGTGCCACATATAATGACTGCCCTCAGAGGAATTGGAATAGCATGTAAAATACTAGAATGTGGGATCATGGGTTGTTGTAGATCCCTGCTCATTCTATGTTCTTAGTCACCTCATTGTCTCTGCCTTCAGTGCCCTTTCCCAGCCTGGGGTTCATCTCTCCTTTTCTTCCCCCAGCCTCCTAACATATATCTTTCACTTAGCTAACTCTCAGAAGGTATAATAAATATTGAATGAATCAATGAAGAAATGAAAGGGTGATGGATGGAGGGAGGGGGTGATGCATGGATGGACACCAGTGGACATGAAGCCAGAAGATCTGGGTTCTTATATGAATTAACCAATAACCTTATGAAGTAAGTAGAGAGCAATTATGGGTCGTATTTTACAAGTGATGAAACTAAGCTTCAGAAAGTTACATGACTTGGCAGGGTACACACTGTTCAAAAGTGACAGAACTGACCTTAATTTTTACATTTTTCTTCCCACAACATCATAATTCTTGAAGGTAAGAAAGTTCCACATTTCAGGCTGAGAACAAGCTGAGAAAAGAACACTAATATGCCTGTCTCCTTCACCTCCTCCTCCCCTAAGCAAGTGATTTCAGAGGCAAGCCAGTACTTACAGGCTAATTTTAAAGACAGGTCTGGAAAGTAACACCTGTTGGGAACATGGTAAAGAAGAACTAGACATAATGAGATTTCAGCCCATTTTTGCACCGACTTCTAATGGAAGATTGAGTACAGTTCTTTGCTTATGAAAGGAACCTGTTTCCATGGCAGAGGAGGAACTGGGGGAAGAAAGAGAGAAAAAAAAATGGTAAAAGCATATTTTCTCAGAATCATTTCTCCAGATACACTGAACAGTTCAAAGGGTAAAGGCAGTTCAGTGACGAGGAGTATGGCAGTAGGTGAGCTCTGAGAAACAGAACAACTCTTTAGGTCTCATCCAAGGGACAAGATAAATGAGAAACTTGGGCTTGAAAATGTTTCATTGAGCTCATGAACCTGTGGCTCAAATCTCTTCATTTAGACCCTGAAACTAGACTTCCTGCATTTTAAACCCTGGCTCCACCACTAAACTAGCTCTGTAGTCATGGGCATGATTCTTTCTGTCTATTCCCATCTATAAAGTGGGTATGATAATAATGAACACCTTCCTTGCAGGTTGTTGTGAGAATTAATGAATTTGTTTATACTAATACCCTTTGATCAATGTCTGGCATATTGTAAATGCTATTGTCACTAACATCATTACAGCTGCTTCTCGATAATTGAAGTGGGGCATACACTTTAAGACTTTATTTTCAATTGCATCAAAAATGGAGGAAAAATTAACAAGATCACCTGGAGCACTTTTACACATCTGGCCTTCCTCTCCATCTCCTGTCTCCAACCTTCTGGAAATTCAAACTCAAGAGGTCTATGGTAAGACATACGGATCCATATTTTGAAAGAGCATATCTAAAATGCTTTCTTTCATCTTACACCTCAACCTAACACTCCACTGGAACCCCACTTTAAGGGATTTCTCTGGAGGATAAAAGATATTTTTACTGCACGAGGATTACTCAGGTAATATAAACATGGGCAGGGCATGTACATATTAGTAAGTCCATCTCCCTAGCTAGATTAAAACCAACCTAAGTTAGGATATAAACTTCTTCTGCAATATGATAAACTGATGAGCCTGCCTCAAACTCACAGATGATATTGTCATGATGATACTCTTTCTTGAGAAACTAAGCCCTGGTGATGTAAAGTTTGGTCATATAGTATTGTGTGCATTAGGCTGCAACCAATTTTTTTTTACTTATTGATCTATTTGGACATCCTTCCAGGTTCATGTATATGGATCTTATTCTTTTTAATAACTGCATAATATTCCATAGTATATAATTTCCGTGTTTTCTTTAGCCTTTCTCTATTGCAGGAAATGTGGATTGTCTGCTACCAGATCTTAACCACCAAATATTATGCTGCAATAAACACCATCCTTACATACTTGGGCATTTTTTCTTTCTTCTTAGAACAGAATCAGAAAATGTAATTGTTGGATCACAAAGTATGTACATTGTTAATTTTATTTTATTTTAAAGATTTTATTTATTTGAGAGCATGCACACACACACAAGCAGGGGCAGGGGCAGAGGGAGAAGGAGACTCCCCGCTGAGCAGGGAGCCCAAAGTGGGGCTCAATCCCAGGACCCCGAGATCATGACCTGAGCTGAAGGCAGATGCTTAACCGACTGAGCCACCCAGGCTCCCCTACATGATTAATTTTAGATGATATCACCAAAATGGTTGAAACACTTCACCACTGCCCCTCCCATGAGCTTCTCCTGAGCATATTATGTGTACTGTGGGAAGGGGCAGGCTGACCTGGAATACCTTCAAATGAATGCAGTTGTGAGTATAACAAGGCGATGATTCATGGTTTGTGAGGTATTTTGGATTTTATGGATCTGCTAAAGCCTTATCAGATCACATGCCACCTTCCCTTTTCTGACCATAGCTGAGTCTGGTGTGGCTGAATTTACCTCCCACCATGACATAGCCACAAGCATTGATCTGCCTTCCATCCTTGTTCTTAGATTTATGTGATATCTGCTTGAGGGAGAGAGGGGGTGGGTGGGAGTAGATGCAAAAAAAAAAAAAAGAAGAGTGCAGAGGCAGATAAAAGGAATTGTGGGAGCAGAAAATCAGGCTCAACTCAGAGACCACAGGAGAGAGGTCAGATGACAGGATAGAATCTATTTCCTTATTTTCATGCTCTCTTAGCTCAGAAACATTTTCAGCTTAATAGCCGCTGACATTGATAACACCCTCCTGTAATCTACCGCAAATCCAACGGACTCTGTTGTCACACTTCATCAGCTGTGTTATAATTCCCAATAACTGGCACACAATTGATGTGCTATCCCTGGAAACCTGGCCCCAAAATAAATGGCTTCAGAGGGTTTAATGATAAATCAGAGGCATTCTGAATGGATTCTGAAAGTATTCTAAGTCAGTACAAATCCTCCCTGGGATCCAATTTGGCTGGTTCATTACCAGTTCTATCTCCTGCATGCAAAAAGATGATAAACAACATTGTAAAGATGTAGATGAGATTGGCTTTTGTGACCTAATGTTTCTGAAGAAGAGAGAAGCACAAGTTGTTAAAATGAGAAAAAGGCACACAGCCCACTGGCAACAGATTATTATAAGCTTCATTTTGAACAGGAATCATTTGTGATTTTATGACCTTGGAGACAAAGGCCTGGTTGCTTTTGCATTTTATAGTGGCTTAATTAACCTTTGTGCACAGAGGTCTGGTACACCTACTCCACGAACTAAAAGCCACTTTAAAAAATTGGAAGCCACCCGCTATTTCTGATAGACTCAGACTGAGATTCTGCAGGGGTATATAATGGTGAAAGCAGAAGTTTCCAGGACCGGGCTCCAGGGGATGAGTCCCAGCAAGTGCTTAACTTCTCTGTGTCTCAGTTTCTTCCATTTGGAAAATGGGCTAACAGGAGTTCGTTCCTCATTTCTTTTAAGTGGCACTAAGAAGAACCAATAAATAACCAAATGTGAAAGGGATAAATGACCAAATGCAAAGAGGGAAAGTTTAATTAATCAATCTAGCCTCAGAGAACTCATTAAGAATTGTTAGAGTTTGGCTGTCACTTCAGGTTAAGAAATCTCTATGTAAGGTGTTGGAATTGACAGTAGAGTCTCATGTTTCTGTTCATGGCCTTTGGAGGCAAGCTGACCTGGGTTTAAATTCTTGCTCTGCTACTTAGTAGCTGGGCGACCTTGGTTTCTTCACTTACCCTATGGTGATTAACGGGAGGACTGTGTGTCACACAATGCATACCCAATACAATGTGAGGGCGCGATGCATGGCTGTGTATGACTGATCGAAAACAAAGTAAAGATTTTGTTTCTGTGGTACTGAGTTATCATTTCAAATTAAAGGTGATCTAGCTTAGAAGTGAGGCCCCTGGATCCTGGTCCTGATGGCCTGGTCAGCTCCCAGCTATACCTTGTATATTAGGTGTAAACTTGGGGGATTCGCTGACCTGCCCTGTGCCTCAGTTTCCTTATCTGTAAGTGAGTACAGTTAGGGTACCCACCTCAAGGGGTGTCCCAGAGGACTAAAAGGTGCCCAGCTCACAGTAAACACTAGGTAAGTGTTGGATGTTACCAGGCACTTCTGTGCATACAGGTGGAGAAACGTTTGGGAACCAGGTAGAACAGTTGCTACATTTCTAAAACTAGAAATCCCTACCATCTGCTTTTTCCTTCTAATTTCATTACTTGCCTCTAAGAGTATTAAGCAAAGAATATTCTGGTTAACCGAGAACCAGAGTTATCAGGACACTCATGAATTGAGATTTACTATGTAATGTGCAGTGCATTAGTAGACGTATAAAAGGGCAGACCCAACTCTGTGGGGACTGAAACTTACATAAAATGGGGGCCCTCTTGATGAATAGGAACACAAAATCACAAGTACAAAAATGGGCACAAAGGTGAATATTTACTTAACAATGAGAAAAGAAAGCCCAACAAATCACTGGTTCAAGCTGGTCCTGCACGGGAGACAAACGAAATGCAGATTGCGGGGAATGACCTGTGCATGGGGTGATAGTCTAGGTGGTAAGAACAGCAGCTGTAGGAGTGGCAAAGTGGACGACCACATTGACAGTCCTCTCCTGGAACAGAGGTCAATAAAATTAAATCCACCAGTCAATAAAGGCGATTTATTACATGTAAGCTAAAGGTGATTTATTTTCCTTTTTTAAGACTTCACAGATAGAGGCACCTGGGGGGCTCAGTTGGTTGGGCATCTGACTCTTGGTTTTGGCTCAGGTCATGATCTCAGAGTCTTGAGACTGACCGCTGGGGTGGGCTCTGCACGCTGCAGGGAGTCTGCTTGAGGTTCTCTCCCTCTGCCCCTTCCTGCCCACCCCCACAGGCATGCATGCATGTGTGCTCTTTCTCTCTCTCAAATAAATAAATCTTTAAAAAAAAAAAGATTTCACAGATAAAGAAATTTATAGATGTGTCTGAACCAACATTCCAACATTCCAGTTTGGGACCAGGAAAATACAGTCCTGGGTTTCCTTTTAAGTTCTTAGACTTCATCTCAAAAATGATTCTCCTTCAGTTCTTACATGGATGGAAAGGGGAGTCTGGAAGTGACTACTCAGGGCATGTCAAGACTGCAGTCCCTTTCCCTTCTCTTTCATTTCTCTCCTGTGCTTGAGTTTTCAAGTGCTCTGTGGCTGGGAGAGAAAACATGTGTTTAAGAATTTGTGTGATGAGTCCTCCGCTCCCCACCACCCCCACCCCACACACCACTTCTCAATATTGTCTGGACAATTTTGGAAGGGTTGAAGGTATTCTAGGAAGTATTATCCTATACCCACAACTACTAGAAAGGGGACAAAATCTCTCTCTATCTCTCTCTCATTTCTTTTTCTCTGTCTTCCTCACCTATGCCTACATCCCCCACCATTCCAAAATCCTACACGGATACCAAGTTAAGAAATCACTTACTAAATAAGAGCTCTGGAATAACCCAAAGCATAAATAACTAATGGTGAAATAATTCTGGATGCCATGACAGGAAAGAGGAAGTCAATATGGGGGGCTGCAGGAAGGATCAGCTTCCAGGCACTTGCCAAATGACTCAAAAGCCATGCCTGCCCACTTCTTTTACTCACCAGGTCATTGTTGCTCTTGGAGAAAAGCTGATCCCTATATTGGGCAGTGCAGCGGGTCAGCTCTGCCAGACCCAGTGAGGGTGACATGCCCACACCAGCCTGTCCACACGTCCTCCTCTGCCAGAAGCTACAGCACATTGAGGAGGGTTGTGAATTCCAGCCTGGGTCATCTCAGAACTAATGCTTCCTGAAGTCCAGGATTCGTCTAAATAGTTCAGGGACAAGCAGAGAGGTAGGAACAAATTTGGCATCAGGTCCTTGATAATAAATGAGACTTGATTCTGCTGAGTGAGTCAGAGTTCCATCTTATTAACAAATAGGTATAGTAGCCATTTATTCAAATAGTCATTCAACAAACAATTCTTAACACATGCCAGTATTTTATAGGTAAAAGCTACAAAGAAAAAGTTCACAAGTTTAATTATAAAAATGTACAAGCATACCAGAAACAATATAGTATAATGTGATTATTGCTGAAATGGTAGATAAATGGAACTTCAGGGAAGCCAAGAAATAAGGATGATTGTGTTTGTATATGTGGGCATGTGTATGTAGGGGGTTCTCAACCAAAGCAGGGAAATGTGATTTTGTTTCATATGTAACCCAAGGATCCATGTGTCTCCTGACAGGATAGCTCTTTTCCCCAGTAAGAACTAGCTTCCCCCTTCCCACCTTCCCATCAGGGTCACCTTCTAAGACACTTTCATAAATCCAGGTCACCCTGATGACTTTTCCTTTGAGAGGCTTCTGCCCTACACACCAAACAGCAGAAGTCATGCCGTCATTGTTGTTAGAGCTTTTGTTTTTAACCCTTAAAGGTGAGAGGTGGAATAAAATTGAGTCTTACAGATCCGAGTCTCTTATGGTGCCCACTTACCCAAGAAGGTGTGGTGTGTAATATGGAGACCAGGAAGACAGATCCCAGAGAGTGATGGCCCACTTGGGTGGAAGTTTTGCGCATCTGTCAGTCAGAGGGTGTGTCCTGGACAGATTCCTTGAATCTACCTCCCTTAAGTGCCACAGGTTTCGTGTTTTCTCTTTTACCTCAAAGTTGTGATGCTAAGCCATGAAAGAAGCCTGGAAAGGATCAAAAGGCTACTTCAATCATGGCAGTCTCCAGCTTCTATGTGAATGGCAGCACAGGTATGTGGGCATACCCCTTCTTTCCTTGCCAAAGCAGCCTGGCCAAGTAACCTGGCCACAGTGCCTCAGATAATTCAGAATGAGAATTAATGAAGATAAACAAAAAAAGAGAAAGAAAAACTTGCTTTGGTTTAAATGATCTAAGCAATGTGAAAAAACAACTTTTAAATTTAAATTTTTTTTATTTAGATCATCCAGGATTTAGGTCTTCTTGAATGCCTCCTAGTAATTTTTTTTTCTCCTGCTCTGAGAGATCATTTCTTGCCCATTCTGAGGGCCCCAGCAGCTCTGCCAGTCGGGCTCCATTTTTGTGCTGAGGCATCCACCCCTTTGCTTCCATTGTCCTCTCGTGGCAGATCTTTGTGAAGCTTTCTTGCTGGTCAGAATCCCCTTCCCCAGCACTTGGCAAGAAGGGGCTCTCCTCTGAGACAGTGGTTGGGTTCCAACATAGTAGTCCCCTGGCTGCCTGCCTGGAGACTGTTACCACCACCACACAAGGCCAGGGACCACTCTGCATTGAATGGGTAAAAATGTTCGTGGTAGTACTTAGCATCTGGACTGTAGTTTGCCATCTGGGGTAGAAAGATGAAACACAGCAGTCCTGAGCAGGAGGGCACACATCCATGGAGACTCAGAATGTGTCAAACACGGCCTCTAAGGGAAAAGGGACAGGGAGATATGGGGAGCAAGGATGTTGTTGCTTATGAGCTTTAGGAATTCAGAGGGAAAGCCACTGTTGGAGAAATGAGTGCAAAGACGCCTAGGAGTGCCTGGGTGGCCCAGCTGGTTAAGCATCTTCCATTGGCTCAAGTCATGATCTCGGGGTCCTGGTATGGAGCCCCACATCTGGCTCTCTACTCAGTGGGGAGTCTGCTTTTCCCTCTCCCTTTGTGATCTCTCTTGCTCTCTCTCAAATAAACAAATAAAATCTTAAAAAAGAAAAGAAAAGAAAAGAAAAAACCAGCAAGAGGCAACGAACCCAAATTTCTGAGACTGATAGATAGCTACTCCGACTTGAAGCCACTAGCCCTCACAGATCTCCCCTTTCCTGAACTCCTCTCACATTTTCCATCTTTATTACATGTTTTGGCATTTACACCATACTCTGTCTTATGTTGCTTCCCAACTGTGGTTTCATGTAAATACATGATTTCTCCCCAACTTGAATATAAACTCTTGGAGAGCAAGACCATGCCCAACAACTGTAAAAGTGATGAGTGAAACCAGCTTTTAAAACTTGCATATATAAGAGACACAGTACAATTGAGTTGTATCATGCATGGAAATAAATAATAAGTATTGTAAAGAAGCCAACCGGCACTATAAAAAAGCATTCTTTATGTAATTTCCTGGTCCAGAAACTATTTTTTTAAAGGATTTTAATAATTATAAATCCTAAACATACATTCAAGTAGAGAAAATAGTTTAGCCCTCATACAACCATTACCCAGAGTCCCAAATTTTCAAGTTTTCACCACTCTTGTTTCATTCATTCCCCCCTTTACCCAGAGTAATTTAAAAATTTTAATCACAAATCCCAGATACTTATCGCTATGTACTTCAGTATGCATCTCAAAAACATATGAACATTTTCTTTCTTAACCACAATGCTTTCATCAACCAGATTAGCATCAACTTAAAATTAACAACAATGCCTGGATATCATCTCAACTTCCCTGATAGTTTCCAAAGAGTAAGAATATCATTTAAAAGAAGGCCTCTCACCCTATCGCAGAAAGTCATGCTGGGAACTGATGAGAGAAGGCAGCAATTAAATTCAAGGTCAGTTCTTGTTTGGCCGTACTAGCCAAGTCTGACAATCAGAGTCACCAGCTGAGGTAGGACTGGCTCAGAGTCCAGCTTTCTGGAAAGGGGCTGGTGGGTCCCAGACAGCTAATGCTGTGTAGAAATGTGTGTCCAGCATAGCGGCCATCTCTGGGGCATGGAATGGGAATAGAATTCAAGGGGGTGTGATAGCATTCAGGGGGGCTATGAATTTAGATGAGAACTTTTCATGGAAATTCAAAATTTCTTTCAACTATAAATATGGACAACAAACCACAGAAATATTAGTATCTATGACTTTGTCACCAACAGAAATGAAAATATTTTAATATTATATTAAGGTTGCAGATTTCATCAAATACTGTAAATACCTATTATGACTTTGAAACGATGTTAATTATTTTCCCACCTCTAGATCTTGCTATATTCGATAAGAAAGCACATATATTCCTGTATCACAAATTTGGCTTATTTTGCTTTTTTATTATTTAGATAACTGCATTTTGATATACTTGATTGCCTTTGTAGTCCCCAGTATTTTATTTTATACGTTTTAAAACACTATCCTGGGAAGGAGTCCACAGGCTTCACCAGACAGACTAAGGAACTCATGGCACAAAGAGAAAGGTGAAGACACCCAGAAAGCCTAAGAGCGGCGACATGGGAGCAATGCCACTTGCCACCTACCTCACAGAGTTTTAAGTCCATCCTCACGGTGTGATGTTAAATCCTGGGAGTGTCACATTATCGTAGCATGAAAAACTCAACCAAGCTTTGCTATAGGCAGAGGGTAAAAATAGCCAACCACTGCTGAGACCACATAGACCCATATACTTTATCTGCAAATTCACCAACCTTATTTGTTTCTCACCGCCTCGTGACTATTAGCATTAGGCAGTGAATTGCATATAACTGCCTTATACAGTAACCATCTCTTTAAATTTTTCAAGCAGCAAAAAAGCTTTTTTACAGTTGTGTTTGCTTCCGATAGCCAGAGCAATTTATCGGCCTTTGAATTTCACATTTACATCTGGTGTGACTTTTGGCAGGAGTGCGTTAAGAACCATCAAAAGTTAAAAACGGCTGGCAACCATTCACATGAGCTCCAGACTGGAAATGACCCAAATGTCCCTCAAGAGTAGAATGAATTCAGAAATTCTGGGTGCGCGCTTACCAGGGCATACTATACAGCAGAGAGAATGAATGAACCATTGCTATTGGCAACTGCAGCTATCACTCTCTCAAATATACAGTTGAGGGAAAGAAGCCAGACGGGAAAGAGTACACGCTGAACGTTCCATTTACGGAGTTTGTAAACGTGGGTCTGTGACAAAGCAAGCCCGGGGCATTGGAAGTCAGAACAGCGGCTGTCTGTGGAGAGCAAGTCGTGACTTCTTAGAAGACATGAAGGGGTGGGCGCCTGGGTGGCTCAGTTGGTTGGGCGACTGCCTTCGGCTCAGGTCATGATCCTGGAGTCCCGGGATCGAGTCCCGCATCGGGGTCCCTGCTGGGCGGGGAGTCTGCTTCTCCCTCTGACCCTCCCCCCTTTCATGCTCTCTCTCCCTCAGTCTCTCTCTCTCAAATAAATAAATAAAATCTTTAAGAAAAAAAAAAAGAAGACATGAAGGGGTTTCTGGGAAGCTAGCACTAATTCTGTTTCTTGACTTGGGTGCTGGTACTGGGATGGACTCATTTTGTGAAAATTTACTGACCGGTACACTTATAATTTGTGTACTTTACTGTGTGTATGTTTTAAACTTCAACAAAAAATTAGACTTAAAAAAAGACATGAACGGGATCCCACCCCCCCCAATTTTTTTTAATACACCTTCCTTCAGAACACATACCTTTTTTTAGAGCATTGGTGATATTTTAAAAAAATGTTAAGAAATCTGAAATTCTTAATTGGGGTTTTTGGTAATATGCCAACCACCAGAAAATGAGCTATCCTGCCCACCTCCCCCAACTGGGTTATAATTCTTCCTATTGACATATTTGTTCATCTTAAATGATAGATGCCATGAAACTGGCTGTGATCTGTTCTAATGATTTGTTAAAGTGGCCTTTTATAAAGTGAGCAATGAATGACGAGGACAGCTTTACGGGAAGCTTCTCCCTAGGAGGCAGGGGTGTGGTGTGCTTTTGCCCTGGCAAGGTCATCCAGCCAGGTTAATGCTCTGCATCCAGGGTAGTGCATGCAGCAGGAAGAAGACACTTCTAACTGGTCAGCCCAGAGAGGGCTTTTTTCCTAATTGGTGGACCTAACTGGGTACTGTTTTGGAAGGAGGACGAAGCAGGGATGCAGCTCTGCTTCTGTCCCCTATAGCGCCCTTTCCTCTGCTCATCCCTGTGGATGCAGGGCACTGTCCCTCCCTCCCCCAATTGCTTACCTTCCTTTTTCCCTGTCTTTACATAGGAAACCGTTGGGAACCATGTCTTTTCTCCTATCTCTCCCATCCCACCCCCCAACTCCAGAGCAGAACTGAAGTGCTTCAGTGTTCGCTTAGCAGGGATAAAATGTGGGAGTCCTGTTTATGAGTCGCTGAAACCCAGTCCCTATCCCAAGGCTTGTTGTCTACTAAACACTTGTTAAAAAAAGGAACTGCAGATTCTTGGTATTTCTCTTGGCCCTTTTGCATTTTTGTCTTTCCCTTATTCTGGGCTATTTTGATTATCAGTGTGGTGCAGTGGAAAGGGACCGGGTATCAGAGTTAAACAGATCCAATGCCAGAATCCTGCCAGTCACTTGTGACTTGTTAAACCCTGAGCGAGCAGTTCCCTCAACTGTAAAATAGGGATGATACTATCTTCCTTGCAAGGGTCTGGGGAGGATTATATAAATAAAATGTACGTGGCTCCCAGAACAATGTTTGCATATAGCATTGCACATTTACTCATTTCTCCATTCATGCATTTGATAAACAGAATCCTGGGGAGGGATGTATTTGTAATCAATAAATGTAAAAAAGCTTTCTGTTACGGGATTATAATAGAAATATGTGCAGGGGTATCTATCTATTCATCATTTAGCTGTTCAGGCATCCATTCTTCTGTCTTTACATGTTTGTGATTCTTCTATCTGTATCTGTTGTAATAATATCAAGTACTATGTGTGTTTGTTATTATTATTAATGATAATATAACTGCACATACAGAAAAATGTCTGCTATAAAAGATATAACTATATACACTGAGATGTTTACATTATAATTACTTCTGAGACATATGATTTGAAGTGGGTTTTTCAATTTCTTCTTTCAACTTTTCTATATTGTTTGATATCTTTAGCAGTAGCTAACATTTTCAAAAAAATTAAAACATTAACAGCTTTATGAGCTAAAAATTTGAAAACCTAGACAAAATGGAAAAAATATTCAGTGCCAAAACTGTCATAAGAAAAAGGGAACTGGAAGAGACCAATAGGTTTTAAAGAAATTAAATTACAATTGACAACTTCCCCTCTCAAAAAACTGTACGCCCAAATGGTTTTTCTGGTGAGTTCTATCAAAGTCTTGAGGAACAATAAATTTTTATCTGCATTATAAGTTATTCCAGAGGAGAAAACCAAAAGCTGCAAGCTCATTTCATAAAATTGGTATAATGAGATGAACACAGTTATAAAGGGAAAGGAAACTATATCTCTTTCTCTTATGCAAGTAGATGAAAAAATCTTCTCAAATATTAGCTAATTGATCCCAACAGTATGTTTTAAAATAATACAGTTTGGCTAATTAATGGTTCATCATTAGGGATTCTGCCAACATAATACAGAAAATTAATAGATTAAAATTTTAAAACTCAGGATAATTTCAATTGATGCAGAAAAAGTATTCGACAAAGTCTTTACTTATTTATGATAAAAACTCTTAGCAAACTAAGAGTAGAAAAGGATTTCCTTAATTCCCTTAAATGGATGATGGTTATATTCCAAAACCATTTTTACTTAATGGAAAAATTTTAAGGTCCTGCTAAGACTGGAACAAGAAAAATATTGTCAGAAATCACTACATATTACAACCAACACTGTAATATTGGAAGCCCTGGCCAACACTGAAGGAAAGAAAGAAAGAAAAGAGTTGAAAAGAAAGAAAAATAACTATCAGTTTTTGCAGATGATATACTTACCTACTCAGAATAACCAATAGCATCAACAGGTAGACAGTAAGAATTTGATGGGTATATGATCAAATTATGAGAGCATTTTCAACAGCAAACAACTAGAAAATGTTATTTTAAAAACACAAGATACCATTCACATAGCAACAACTGAAAAATCTTGGGTAATTAACCAAGAATACATACAGCCTCCTTGAGAAAACTTAAACACTCAATAAAGGACATAGAAAAACCCAAGTGAACGAGGCACATTCCTTATTCTTGAATCAGAAGACTTAAAATTGTAAAGATATCAACTCTCCTCACATTTACCTAGTAAATAGATGTAATTGCACCAAAATTCCAGTTCAGTCTTTGAGACACATGATAAATTTATTTTAAAATATGTCTGATGTTGACGCAGTAGAGGACTTTTTAAGCAAAAACTTCCAAAAAACATATGGGATAAAATTGATTAGAGAGTACATCACAGTTAAGGATTTCTTAACTTTGCAAAGGGAACATGGATAATGTTAGAAACATACTTCAAAATGGGAGAAGAGCCTTTACAATGTTTCAACTGGATAAGGGGTTCCTATCTAGAATATAGAAAAAGATAAATCAAATAAGAAATCAAATCAAACAAATCAATAAGAAAAAGACAGTGACCTCAATAGAAAAATGGGCAAAGTTTATTAACAGGCAATTTACAGAGCAATACACCCAGAAAGCTAACTCATCATGAGTAACTCAGCAAACTGACATAACAATGAGCTATAATTTTATACCCATTTGAATGCAAAAATTTCAAAAACTGAATTGCACTCTGTTTGGGCTGGATATGAGCCTATGTCCTGCTCTACTTAAGTAAGGACCCGCACAACCATGTACTATTCAGGCAAAGTAAGAATGCCCATGTACTACAGCCAGCAAGACTGAAAGGGGTTGGGGTAAGGAAATGAGAGTAAACAACAAGGTTTCTGGCCTAATTGACAGGGTAGATTCAGGTGATAGCACCCAAGATAGAGAAAGAAGAAGGAGGAGAAGCTGGTTTGGGGATAAAAATGATGTTTTCCAATCTGGATCTGTTAAGAATTATGAACTTAAGAGACACCTGATGGGAATAGTGGACACTCAATCAATATTAACTTCTCCCCCATCACATAAATTCCCCTTTTCTTCTGTGTTTAGGAAAGATGGAATCTTTATTTTGTAATTTTTTCCAATTTAAATTCTATTAGTTTTTATAGTTTAAGGACCAATATTTCTATTCACCCCTTGTCAATAATAAAAGAATGAATAGATAACACCTGATTTTTCAGGTCATCAAAACTTTGAAGTTGTCATTAGGAACTGAGCGGGAAAATATGCCTATTTTTTGCAGGTCACCAAATGTCAATGTTCTTGAACATATTTTTTACTTATTTATTTTTTAAAGATTTTATTTATTTTATTTTAGAGAGAGAAAGAGCATGCGAGTAGGGGGGAGGGGCAGAGGGAGAAGGAAAGAATCTCAAGCAAACTCCATGCCCAGCATGGAGCCTGACACAGGGCTCAATCTCATGACCCTGAGTCAGGATGTGAGCCAAAATCAGGAGTCAGATGCCCAACCAACTTCGACACCCAGGTGCCCTTCTCGGGCATATTCTTTAAAGTGAGGTAAAGAATGCTTAAGAGACATCATTTCAGACTGGAAAGCTCATGTGTTTTGGTGCCAGAAAACCTGAATTCAAATACCAGCTCTACCACTAGCAAGCCGTGCACTTTTGGGGAAGATATTTAGCCTTTCAATAAATGAAACTAATAAAAATTGCCTTTTGTAATGTTATTAAGGTTAAGTAAAATCACATAAATCAAGTGTCAGACACAAAGTAGATGTGTCATGTTTGTAGACCCTTATCTTCAATTATCTTATTAATTCTTTTTTTGTTTTTAAGTAGGCTCCATGCCCATGGGGGAGCCCAGCGTGAGGCTTGAACTCATGACCCCTGAGATCAAGACCTGCGCTGGGATCAAGAGTCAGATGTTTAACCAACTGAGCCACCTGGGTGTCCCTCAATTATTTTATTAATCCTAAATTTCACAGAATAGCCTACATCACCACTGTCTAATAGGAACATAATGCAAGCCACATAAGTCATTTAAAATTTTTAGTAGCCATATTAAGAAAGTAAACAGAAACATTTTGATAATCTGTTTTAACTCAATATGTACAAAATATAATTTCAACATGTGACCAATATGAAAGTTATTAATAAGATATTTTACACTTTTATTTTTGTATTGTTTTCAAAATCTGTTGTGTATCTTATACATCAAACCTACCTCAATTTGGATGAGCTACATCTCAAGTGCATAAAAATCACATGTGACTTAGTGACTACTGCATTAAACAGGTCTAGATACAATGCTTTAAATCCTGCATTATTTAGACGTTCTCTTTAAAAAATCAGTAAGTTCCTCTGTCTCGTTCTCAGAAGATAAGAGTTTGTTTAACAAACAGCATGGCATTTTTTCCCACCTCAGTCATTAGAAATGGAGATTCTTTGGAACAATCATTAGGCAGTTAGTACTTCTGGCAAGAGGTCTTTGCAAATTCTCCCTCCTTTCCCTCCAGTTTCTGGAGCCAGGCTGATTGGGACCTCAGAAGGATTCCTTGAACCAGTCCACAGAGCAATTTTGGCTACACTTTGAGGGGCTGCAGGTTTTCTGACTCTTCTCCTTGGGGTTCAGCATATGAATTCTAAAACAGATCTTATTCCCTCCCAGACCTGGGAAGATCCAAACCGCAGTAGCCATGAAACAAATGGGAAGGAGGGAGGAAACTTTTTCCATTTGGGGCTTACTCACGTTCCAGTGCAATCACGCAGACCATTTTTTCTGTTTGGAATTAGTTTGGAATGAGACAGAGAGGAAAGAAATACATATTATATAAACTTACGGTAACCACAAACTGGATTAGACAAGTATTACCAATACTTTAAACAAATGAAAATGTATGAAATTATTATCTTTTTCTGCAACATCTAATGGAATATCCTGTTTGGGGTGGGAGGGTGACCGGGTGGCTTCTCTCAGATCCATTTTACGTCTATTATTCTCTTGTTTTTGAAGTAATTATGTAGAGAACATTTTTTTTTTAACTTGTGGTAAAAACACATAACATGAAATTTCCCATCTTAACCACTTTGAAGAGTACAGTTTAGTAGTGTTACGTATATTCACATTATTATGAAACAAATCTACAGAAATTTTTCCTCTTGTAAATCTGAAACTCTGTCCACATTAAACGACAACTCCCTTCCTCCCCACACCCCAGCCCCTGACAACCACCACTGTACTTTCTGTTTCTAGGAGTTTGCTGTTCTAGACACCTCATATAAATGAAATCAAACAGTATTTGTCTTCTGACTGGCTTATTTCACTTAGCATAATGTCCTTAGAGTTCATCCATGCTGTGGGAACATTCTTTTTAAGTTTAGTTTTCCAGATTTATTATCTTAAAAAATGCATTTGGCTTGATTCACCAAACTTTTACTAAGCAACAACTATATGCTACATGTTATACCTATTTTCTACATCCCCCTCCCCTTATAAGTAGGCTCCATGTCCAGCGTGGAGCCCAACATAGGGCTTGACCTCACCACCCTGAGATCAAGATCCGAGCTTAGATCAAGAGTCGGACACTTAACCCACTGAGCTACCCAGGTTCCCCTATACTTATTTTCATATTTAGTGGCTGGAAAACTGGAATCTTCAGTCTCAAGTTAACGTAGCCATGATTGGGACTTCCTTGAGGCTTACTCCAGGAAGCTCTGAAGAACACACCCAGGGACACATAGCATTGTGTCTCATTTAAATTCTATCCATGCTCCTCAGCTAGGCACTTCATTACTCTGTTTTCTCACTCTCCTAGGGGATGATTCGGGTCTACAGATCATGGGGAATATAGGTAAAAGTAAGCCCAGAATATGTGTGTAGCCATGAATGAAGTGGAGATCAATTTGTAAGCTCATTATTTCATGCTCAGTGATTTGGGTGGTTCACAGGCTGGCCATAGAGATGCTGGCCAATGGCAAAGAATCCCACATCACCAGACTCTGTCCCCACCTTCTGTCTCTCCCACTCCCAACACTTGACATCTCCAGAGCAGCAGGGAATGCAGCCCTGCCATGTATATCTTAGCTCAAAGAGAAAAAGCACAGAGCTCCTATTTGTGATTCCCAGCCTGAAAGGAACCAAGTGTCTTCTGATAAACAACACTTGAGAATTTTTTTTTTTTTAATGAAGGCATTAAACTGACCTTCTTTTGAAATGGGCTAGACAGGGTAAACAGGAGAGATCTTGTTTTCCCTTCATCCTGGAAAAATAACATTTCTCCCTTTCCAGCTCAGTACAGTTGACTGAATTGGAAAGGAATCTATTTTCTCTGGAAAGATTTATTTGCCCAACAGTCGTGTTTTTGTATATGTGTGTGTGTTGGCAACAGGCGATAGATTTTCAGAACAAGGGTCGTCTTGTTCACAGTTTAAAGGGGCCCAGAAGTTGACTAAGGAATTTAACGTTAGGGAAAGTTTTTGCAGCCTTCATTGATGCTATGTACAGACTCCAATACATCTCAAGTTGGCCTGGGTGTTAGGACAGGGAGGTGGGGTAGTAACTCTGTGGTACCACCGCACTCATCTGAGAACAGATAGAAACAGCTCTACTTTCTTCACCTCAATCTCAAGGCATGTGACAATCAGGGTCTGTAAGAAAACATCTGCATTTCTAGTTGTTTCCAAAACTGTTAAACAATATTTAAGGGTTCCTGGGTGGCTCAGTCGGTTAAGCGTCTGCCTTCTGCTCAGGTCATGATCCCAGGGTCCTGGGATTGAGCCCCGCGTCGGGCTCCCTGCTCAGTGGGGAGTCTGCTTCTCCCTCTCCCTCTGCCTGCCGCTCCCCCTGCTTGTGCTCTCTCTCTCTCTCTGTGTCAAATAAATAAATAAATAAATAAATAAATAAATAAATAAATAAGTCCTTAAAAAAAGTTAAACAATTTTTGAGTAATGCCACGTGGAAAAGCTAAGAGAAGAATTCCCTCCTTTCTCCACAACCAGACCTCTTTCCCCACCTAAGAACACATATCCCAGGATCAAGCAAAGGAGATATAAATTCCTTTCTGGCCTGGTTAGAGACAATACTTACAGGAATCACTAGCTGTCCCCATCTCCTGTCTCCTCCCCTACTCAGCTTCATGTAGAACTGGTATCACATTGAAAATTTTAGAGCAAATATGTTCTACTTTATGAAGAACGGATTTCACTACTTTTAATTTTCTCACATTGTGTGAGATATCATATAAAATAAACTTGTGTACTTGGGATATTTTTTCTTTACTTGGGATATTTTCTTGAGAACATTTCTTTGAAGGTGGATGACTTCTTGTCAATTCAAAAAAAAGTTGAATATTTATATATATTCTAACCCTAGAAATGCACTGTCCCTTAAGCTGCTGGTTCCTTCTCCTGATTTTTGTTTGTTTGTGTCCAAGTCACTGCTTGCTGAACTCAACTGACAGCTCAGCTGGATTTTGCACAAGTGACTTTTCACTCAGCTGCTCTTTGCCTTGCCAGGTGTGGCTGGCCAACATAAAGGAAAGAGGTGTTTTTCCTTTTAGCAGGAACGTTAAAACTTTTACCACATTTTCCACCACCCAGTGTCTGTTTTCAAGGAAGCACGGATCAGCAGAAAGCAGGAGTCTGAGATTTCTCCTTTATAGATGTTGGCTCTCTGCCTCTTAGTGCATTTAATTTAGCAGAAGTCCACATCATTAAATGAGGGGAAAATGTAATTTTTCTTTGATGGCAAAATGGTTTCCACGAGGAGAACCTGGCTGATGGCACGGAGTCTGGTGTTGCTGGAAGACTTGAGCGGAGCCAGGCACCAGCCCCTGGCACCCGGATCCTCGGCGTTCCCAGGGGCTGGCAGCGCTCACAGGGCTGAACAGCTTTCTACTTAGCAAGTATCCACCTCCTTGGCATTTTTAACTTTTACCAAGACATTCCCATTGTGCCCCAAGGTCCACATACCTGGCAGAATTGGAAATTTCACTAATTCCTAGTGTGCTCCTTAACAGCCTGCTTTGAAGGTAGTTGGGACTGAATCTGAGCTACGTGGGTTTCGTACTTGTTTTCAAGTGGCCCAGCACAGCAGCTTCCAAAGAACCAGCTGGCTTCTCTGGGTAATATCCCAAAAGCTTTCCAGGGTAGGGTTCAGCTTTTCTTCTTAATCTCTTCTCCAGACATCTCCCCCATGCTTGGTGTTAAATAAATTTTAATTGGAAATGCTGACCACAAGGTAACAGAAATAGAAGAGAGGAGAGAAAAAATGTCAGCTTGCTGCAGGTTAGCAAAGGATAAAACAGAAGTGATCATCCAGGAGACCTGGACCTGATTCTCAATTTCTAAGTTATTCTTGTAGGGCACATAGCCAAGAGAAGCTTCCAGGCCCCTCTCAGCCATGATCCCTTCTCTGCCTTGCCTCCAGTGGTGCCCTCAACTCTGCCCATCTGTCCTCCATCAGCATTCTTCCTTTTCCACCCCAAGGTGCTGAGAACCCTCCACGGTGTGCCCCTCCTGTCTCGCATCCTATCTCTTCTCCTCCAGTCAACCACCTTAGGAGGGGCGAAATTAGAAAAAGCTTCTCTGCCAAGAAGCAGGAAATCTCTGGGATGGAATATTATGGGGCTGGATGAATCATGCTCTTGGGGTTTCCACATGTAGGACAAGAGGCAGCTGCCTGGAGTGGTAAGAAGGAGATTTAAGGTGGATGTTAGCACTTGCCACCTAATTGTTAAGGTCGGTTGTCCTCAGAGATGCTGCCCCCACCCACCTTGGACTGTGGGCAAGCCTAATGTAACAGAATAGGGTGAAAATGGACTATCTCAGCAGCTGGTTTCAAAATTTCTCCTATCTTGATGAGCCGGCCTGATGTAAACAGATGAGCGGGAAGGTTGGGCCCCAGAAAAGTTCTGGAAGGAAAACACAGAACAAAGAGAGGGCTGAATTGCTCTATATAAAACAATGAAACTGTAATACTTTTTGCAACTGAGGGTGGAGGTAAAAGGAGGGGAGAGTGTTGAACTACCAGGTACTAGGTCTCAGTTGATGGAAAGAATGTTTATATCATATCATTTTTAATTATTTTCTTTGTTTACATCAGTATGATATAAACTCTATTTATCTAAGTAAAGGGCATAAAGTACATATAAATGATAATAAAGTATATATAAAGATGGTGTGTGTGTGTGTGTGTGAAAATCAAGGGATCCTTCTGGATTTTCTACATCCAGATCCACATGTTAGAGAAAGCCCATAGTGGACAATGAGATGATACACAATGAGATGATACACAGTGGACAATAAGATGATACACACAGAGTCAATATATCAATGGAACTATTGATATCAATATCAAAATGCACACCTTCCTTATGCATCCAGAATCCAGGATGCAGAAGGTGTGCAAGTTCCCTCAGGTGGGAATGAAAAGCAATTCATTTGAGACTCAAAAGACAGATTTTGTTTTTCACTGATGCCTTGGTTGAATGAAGAGCAAATTTAGCAAAGTAGGGGGCGGGGGCTGGGCAGCCATTTACTGACTTGATTTGGGTTTAGCAGTATTACCTGGGAAAAGAGACAAATGAAAAGAAAATTTAAACTTCTATCTAGCACTTTGACTCTACTGAAAGAGATCCTTGCCTTCCTTCACAAAAATATAGGGATCATAGATATGTGGCATCATCCAAAAATGTTGTCATGAACCCAAATTTAATAAAAGCCATAGGACATATGCATCCAATCTCTGGAACCAGTTACCTGGACTTGACCCGCCCCCCTTTACTTGTAAGTGACCTTATGCAAATTTCTTAACCTCCCTGTGCCTCAGTTTCCTGTTCTCTAAAATGGGTATAATCATAGTCCCCAGGTCATCAAAAGGTCCTTGAGAAGATGAAGTGAGTTAGGGTGTAGAAAGCACTTAGAATAATTCTGGCACATTTGGAGCTTTAATAACCCAGAACTGAATTATTATTATCTTGTCTTATCACAGGAAGCTTGGAAGGAGATTATGCTAGAAAATTCGATACATATTTCACTCCTTCAAACAATTAATTTTCATAACAATGGGACATTATTTTCTCAGCTGAAGACCTGAGACCAAGGAAGATAAATAAATTTTCTAAGGTCACACAACTGGTTAGAAGCCCATGCCTTTGTGGGTCACTTGTCTTGTAAATTTACACAGCAAATTGTAATTATTGATTATAGTTCACGCAGGGAATAGTGCAATATCTTATATGGCATTTAACTAGAGATGGAAATCAAAATAGGAAATAGCTATGTTAAGTGCACTAGCTTAGCCACACACCATTTTAAATGGGAAAGTGTGAAATGTAATGAAACCGTTACGGTTAATCTCCGAGCAGAAAGTATCATGGCATAGGCAGTGTGACTGAGCTAGCATGTCTGCAGAAGTTAGCATTTCTCAATTCCCGGTCTGCAGTTGCTTGGATTTTTTAAAACAATAGTAAGAGTAGGTTTAACTAACATTTCATACACTAAATATATTTGTATTAGCTGAAAGAAAAATATTTTTCTCCTTAAAGCTGTGTCTAAAGTCAAAGTCCCTTTTCCTCTTGGTAAGCAGTTCGGGCAAGCCTCGTTCACTGGTGGTTGGCTTTCACATCCCCCTTGTGGCTTCGAGCCTGATATTGATCTGGGTTCTGGGGGCAGGCTGGGACACTGGACAGAATCCTCCTTCACGGAAGTACCTCCTATTGCCTGTGCCCCCCTAGACACTTGGCAACCCCCATCCCTTCCAGTTCTTACTTCCATCTTCCGAGGGTGGGGCTCTCATCTTTTTAGAGGTGAGGAATCTGAGGCACAGAGAGGTTAGGTAACTGACGTGTTTTCTCGCAGCTATTACGTGGGGACATGAGGCTTCAAACCAAGGACTGGCTCCACAGCCCACGCTCTTGTTATTCATAATTCGCCCCCAGATCCACATCCACATTAAATCAAATGCCGGGTACATTATATGTTAATAATAATAAAAATTAAAATTTAAAAAATTAAAAAAAAAGTGCCGGACCAGGCTGAGTTGTAAGACTCGAATCGTTCATGTACACATGCGTAAAAAAGAAGTAGTTCAGATGCTTCCAAGCCATTGCTGGATGGACAAACAGAACACAAAGGGCCCTTAGATCTGAACAGCTGACGAAGCCTATGATTAGGTCAGATTATTTCTTAATCTTTGACACTATTCACAAAGAGATTCACAGGCTCTAATCTCTTAACCAGTGGTTCTCTGGCTTTTCACATGTGAAATAAACAGCATGTTTTGTTCTAGTGACTGATACGCTCTGCTCCCCCCAGGGTGTCCTCGGAGCTGTAATAAATTTGCTACTTTACTTTCTCCTCCACTTATGGAAACCTATCAGAATGCAAGTGAAGTGAATACCGTGTGCTTATTAGAGCCATAACTTTGAATCCATGCTCATTTATATAAAACAGCACATCATTTGCAAACCCCAACACTTCCACCATTATTTGTAATAAACTATATTAAAGGTACCAAAGAGCCGTTATTCAGACGTGCTTAAAATCTAAACGAAGCAGACATGGTGGGTGCCTATTTCAAAGCATCTCCAAAGGAACAATTCCACATGTTCCTCTTTCTCTCTCTCTCTTTTTTTTTATCCTTTCTCTTTTTCTGTGATGCTCCATTCTGTGCTCTGTTTCCATCCGTAGAACTAACTTCCCTAGAGCTGTCCAGACTCACGCTCCACGACTTCTCTCAGGCCTGGTCCTTCTTCTCCGTCCTTAGTTCAGGTAGTTACTTCTGGACCATCCCTTGTCAACTTGATTCCCTGCCTCTCTTCTCTTTTCTCTATAATAATCTATTCATTTCATTTCTGCCAGATGAGTATCCCCAAAATACAGTTTAAATACTATCATTTCATTGTAACAGAACCTTAAAAAGCTACCCGATCCAGGGCGAACACCTCACTTGAGCCCCTGATAAGCCTTACGGTTTGATGCCAGCAAGCTTTCTACTATCTGTAGCCGATGCCCAAGCTGAAATATAACTGGGGTCTGTGTTTCTCTTTGATCATCCATTCTGTATTTTATTAAAATGCTACCCATCCTTCAAGGTCCTATTCATCCTTCTCCAAAAACTTCTCTCCTGATTCTCTCAATCAACTGGAATCATTCTTCCTCTGGACCCTCTCTCATAAAATGAGCAGAAATTTCTGTATCACACTGTGATTTCTATTATTATCTCTAGTTCTCTGGTCTTTTGCTCCCCACCCCTTCTTCCACCTCCCCCCTATCCTCCAGTAAATTATCATTTCCTTGGCAGTTGAGACTTTGTATCCCCTACAGTTCCAGGATGGTCTTTCCCATGCAGTAGTAATTGCAAACACAATGTTGTTGGTGTTGCTAATGAAGGAGGAGGAGGAGGGGGGAGAGGAAAAGATAGTTAAAGAGCTCTTTTGTCTCTTTAGTCATCATAGTTGGACAGCTCTGATTGCTGAAAAGTTTTTCTCCACATTCATCTGAAATCTGTCCCATTGAAATTTGCTTCCATAAATATTTATTGAGTGACTACTATGTGCAAATTGCACCATTTGAGGCACAAATCTCACTCACTGATTCCAATATAGCCTGTATGCTCACCTGCCCATGACCCGTCATCAGGGACATTCTTCTCACACATCAAGGAAGAAACATGCTGTTCCGGAGTCCACACTCTTAGCAGCTTCTCTAAGCTTCTCTCACCTCTACCTTGAGTCCCTGCTCTCCAAGTCAGTTTCTTGAAATTATCTTTCTACACTCATGTCTGAGCTATAACATTGTATGAGGATGCATATCTGCTTGCTGAGAGATTTACTGGATTTTTTATCATAATGTATAGCAAATCCCTTGGGGTCAGAGGCAGAAAGGCTTTTTCTTCCATTTACACACACAAAAAATGTATCTCGGCCTCATGGTGAAGTCTTAAAATATTTGAAGATCACTACCCTATTTCCCATAAATCTTCTTTGGAAAGATTTATTTACTTTGGAAATAAGGAGTGGAGGGATAAGTAAAGGTTCATAGTTAAAATGCCAGGAGAAGGGCTTAAAAGGGGTGTATTTAGAAAGAGGAGTCGTTTATGTAGGGTTGAGTAGATAAATGACAGTCCATAATTATAGAGTGGGGAACGTTTTGTGAGTCGGAGTGTCTGATTAAATCAGCCCTTGGTGGTACTCCTCTATAGCTGGTAGAGAAACAGACGTCGTCATCATTCACCTATGAGACCAACCTTGGTCTCATGGGTAGACTGTATGACTCAGACCTTGCTGTAGGTAGCCGCTAAGCAGTGCACTATCTGATTTGACACGGGACCTGCCAAATCCACTGATGTCCTCCTTCCATCACTGCTGCCTTCACCCTCTTGGAACATGCAATAGAATGGCCTCCCAACCAGGATCCTCATCTCCAATTGCTCCTCCCCCAAACCATACCATCTGACCTAGTGAGGCCAATCTTGCTAAAATGCAGCTCTAATCATGTTGTTGGCCCAACAGTCCTGTTTCTAAGCTCCATATAGAGTTGACCACCCCTACTTTTTAGCTATTATTTCTAATATGGATTTCAGTCATAAATAAAGTGTCACCTGTGACACTTTATTTCTTTACATCTCTCTCCTACTTCCAAGACCGTAATTTTACATTTGTGCCTAGCATCCAATGAATGTCTAATATCTTGTCTCAGGAATGAAGGCAGGAGAAAATCTAGCTCCCTGGTGTAGCACCCTAGGCATTCCATAATCTTGCCCCGCCCCCCCCACCTACCCGTACGTCTGCTCATGACTGCAGCTTCTTCGCAAACTACAAAGCAAATCTGTCCCTTAACAAGGCTTGAATCATCCCACTTTGATGGGAAAGTTCTCTGTCCAGTCTGTTGCTTTCACCTGGATGGCCATTTTTTTCCCTCTGCGTGTTGAAACCCTACTCATTTTCCAAGAGACGGTCCAGATGTCCCTTCTTCATGAGGCCTCCCCGTGCTCTGATCACACCTGGTTGATCTGTCTTTGACAGCATTGATCAGACACTTATTTCATGACCTCATTCACCTTCATGTTCACCACAGTCTTTAGAATTGGCAATTGTCCAAATAGGTGCTAAGAAAATTGTGTGGAGTGGAAATAATATGGCTACATGCCTTACTGTAATAAGGCTCTGCTGAATTTGCTAAGCACACAGCCATGTCCCACATGCCTAGATCTTGCTACTGAAAAAGTGCTAGAAAATGGCACTAAAGACATAGTTAGAACATGATCAAGTCAAAGTCTTTTTCTCTCTTATGTTTCTCTGGAGGAGTAGTGAGCTGGCCTGCAGAGCCTAGGGCTTCCCAGCCTGTGTCCCCACAGTGATGGGTTACACACAGGTGTATGGAGAGAAGGATTCTTCCCACCCTTCAGGGTATCTGGGCCAGGCTCCAAACACCCAAACCTCTGGGCCTCTGGCTGTTAACCCAGTGTGCCCCACAAACACTGTATGTGTGTCCTGTTATGAAAAAAAGTTGGGGAACACTGACCTTAGTCAAGTAGGGCAAAACCATGAACAGGTGGGCACGCATACACTGCAATGGGAAATGGCTCCATTTGGATTTAGTGTCCCATCTGTGGGCACAACAGGAAAAGCCAGGAACCTGGAGTCGGGAGCTGTATTCCAAACCCATCCCTTACTCATGTGCGACTTTAAGCAAATCATATACACTTTCTAGACTTCTATTTCCTGGAGGGCTTTTTTTTCTTCGTGAATTTGTTTTCTTTTTAAGCTGGCTTCCTTTGGGCTTAGGGGAAAGCCATGGACTAAGTGATGTCCACACTCTCTTTTAATGCTCATGTCTTCAAAGTCTATCCAAACCTGTTTCCTATCACTGTTGAAAGTCAGTAAATTAATACCCGTTGGGCCACAACTATTTCATTCTTAAAGTAGACTGTTTTTCTCCTCTAGTCACCAGATCATGTGGTTTTCTGAGAAAGTAGAGCGTCTGGGTGAGGTAAAAGCTTTCGTGACATGGGTGTTAAATCTATCCAGTTAAAGGCAAAAATGGGTGAGGTAAAAGCTTTCATGACATGGGTGTTAAATCTATCCAGTTAAAGGCAAAAACTATGGCTCCTTCTGGAAAAGGAATGTGAATGTCCTTTGGGGCATCAAATACCATAGATTTCATTTTTAGGTGGCTTAATTCTCCACCTCCCAATTAAATATGACACAGCTGTGAGCTGATTTTAGAAAAATACAATCTGTACGTTTTGTGTTATTCATCACTTCAACAAATAATTGCTTGCGGTAACCATACCGCTGTTTGCCTCAAAACAGTCCAGGTTGGACTTTTTGTGCATTAGGTGATTTCTGCTAATCATCTTGAACACTCCCTTTCACCCTGCATATGGAGCACCTTCTCTCCGCCAACAATCTGCCCCTCTGGGCTGGGTCGGTATAGATTCACACATGACTCAACTCATTCAAAACAGAGAACTGGGACAAAATAACCTCCTGAAATCTGTTTCTGAACCTGATCACTAAAGGATAGTGAATCCTGAATGCATTACAGAATTTGAAATCAAACTCTCAAGCCAAGCCTTGATTCCATCTTGGATATGAATTTTTAGAAGATTCTGAATTCACGCTTTCTCCTCTGTGTTTGCATAATTGTGTCTTATAAAAGTTTGGTTTTCCACATCAGGAATTGTCCTTGGCGTGGACACTCACCAGATCTTGACAACAGAAGCCTCTTGCTGTGACAGAAGCCAGTCCTTGAGGCAAGAATCACTTGGTGAATGAACACACCTTGTAGGTGCAAGGGATCTCCTTCACCATTCACAAGTATGATTTATTCACTCGTTTCCACACATTGGCTTCTGTCTTCATCCACAGAGCTAAAAAAAGGGTCTTGTTTATATAAAGGTGTTGTAAAATGAATCCATCCCCACAAGGCCTCCCTCTTTGCCACAGGAAGGACTCCCAGACATGCCCTGCACTGTATAAACACACACTTTCATCAACACCGGGCGTACCTTCTCTATTTAGAGCCTGTGGATTCTCTTCCCTTATTCTGACCTACTAATGCTTCTTTCTTTACTTAAAAGTGTGATTGGGTTTCTGGGATTTTCTCTCTATTAATGCTCTACCATGCCAGAGGATAGTAAGGTCCTGTTTATTTTTTTATTATGTTATGTTAGTCACCGTGCAGTACATCATTAGGTTTTTTTTATTATGTTATGTTAGTCACCATACATTACATCATTAGTTTTTGATGCAGTGTTTCATGATTCATTGTTTGCATGTAACACCCAGTGCTCTATGCAATATGTGCCCTCTTTAATACCCATCACCAGGCTAACCCATCTCCCCACCCCTCTCCCCTCTAAAACCCTCAGTTTGTTTCCCATAGTCCATAGTCTTTCATGGTTCGTCTCCCCTTCTGATTCCCCCCCTTCATTTTTCCCTTCCTTCTCCTAATGTCCTCTGTGCTATTCCTTATGTTCCACATATAAGTGAAACCATATGATAATTATCTTTCTCTGCTTGACTTATTTCACTTAGCATAATCCCTTCCAGTTCCATCCATGTCGATGCAAATGGTGGGTACTCATCCTTTCTGATGGCTGAGTAATATTCCATTGTATATATGGACCACATCTTCTTCATCCATTCGTCTGTTGAAGGGCATCTCGGCTCCTTCCACAGTTTGGCTGTTGTGGACATTGCCACCATGAACATTGGGGTGCATGTGCCTTCTTTTTACCACATCTGTATCTTTGGGGTAAATACCAAGTAGTGCAATTGCTGGGTCATAGGGTAGTCCTATTTTTAACTTTTTGAGGAACCTCCATACTGTTTTCCAAAGTGGCTGTACCAACTCCTGTTTAATCACAACCTTATCTAAAGCCTTCATTGACCACCACCCCCCATTGTGGAAATAAGCTCTTCTTCCTCTTATTTCCAATGACATTTCTCCATAACCTTTCTTTTGGCATTTATCACCGCTTAAAGTGATCAAAGATCTTCATATCCCCATCAGGGCTGGAACTGTGTAAGATAAGGGACTTGCGTCAGATGCAAAATTTAGGGGAGGGGGCCAAAAACCCAGTCAAAATAAATAATGTTGTAATGTGACATTAAAAAAATAAAAATTAGTGAAAAAATCCATGATTTTTCCATGAACAAAACATCAAAATTTTTCATAAAGATGGGATCAATATTTTTCCTTTTCCTTCCAGATTTTTTCTTTTGCATCAGGCTCTGATATGGCCCAGTGCTGTTACTGATTCTGTCTTTATTGGAAATTTTGGCATTTTGTTCATCATAGATTTTTGCATTTGTTTTGAGTTTTTAAAATATATTGCATCACCATGTTATTCATCTTGATTTCTAAGTTTTTGGCATCCCCTTAAATGTTGTGCTTCGGGCCAGTGCCTCACTTGCCTTACCCTGACCCTGGCTCTGATCACCATAGCAACTAGCAAAGGCCTTTGCCCCTTGATATGCACTCAATTAATATTTCATGAATGAGTGAATGAATACTAGCGGAGATATTTTAGGTGTTTTTTTCTAAAGGCAAAATGGCATCTACCCACAATTTAGCATCTACCATGACATCTAGATAGGCAATGACACAGGGAAGTTGTAGTGGTCTCAAGTGGCTGCCTGTGGTAGCTGTCAGCGTTGCTCCAGCCAATTAAAATCATTGATCCTGGACCTCTTTCATTATCACAGAGCAATCCTCCCCCATACCATCTTGCTTTATTTCATAAACAAATAATTCTCAAGAAGCAAAATAGTCACAGAGGTACAAAATCATCTTTCACCTTCCTCTAGTGAACTGTGAGCCACTGACAATAAAAGTAACTTCTTTGGAAGTCCAGAATATTGAGAGTAGGAGCCTCAGTGCCTCCAGGGAGAAGAAGAAGGCAGAGGGCTAGAAGACCAAACGTGGTGGAGTCTGCCCCTCCAACCCTACTACCTAGCTTGACAGAAAGTGGAATTTTGTTTCATTACAATAACACAGACACATAGGAGAGGTTCCCATTTCTCAGGGGACAAAGACACAGATCATGGAGGTGTTGAGTCTGAGTCTCATACAGGTCCCAAAGAGTAGAGCTGACTCCTCAGTGTATTCATCAACATTTATCTTTAAAAGACAAAAATTATCATTCACAAAATCATCTCTAGAAAGTTGAGCCTGTAATAACAAAATTATTTCTATGCCCTGGTAGAGCACCCGTGAAAATAATGTTTTTGATTTAGTTACAGGGATTCTATTCAGCAAACAATGCTGTTAAAGTATTTTCTCTGGGTTCTGTCCACATAATAGGCACTGTCCCTGGGAGGGTAGATTTTATTCTGTAATAGTTACGATGATTTACACTTTTGTCCAGTTATCAAATGATCATTAGCCTCTATTATCCCCACTGCTCCAACCTTAAGTAGTGCAACTGTAAAAATATTAACTATATTAACTTCAAAAAAAAAAAAAACACAAGAATAACTTACTCCCCCAAATCCAGGAAGAAAGAAAGAAATCTAGGAGAAAGAAAATGGTTCTTAGAGACTGCTTTTTTGTTTCTCTGACCGTCTTCAAATCATTTATTTCTCCATTTCATTGTTTGGCTGTTCCATGCGGAGTGACTGAAACTTCACTTCTGCTATACCTCTGGAAATTTGGGGACCCGAGACCCAGCGATGTGTTCATTTTAACAAAGCATCCTACTGGAAGAATGTTTAGACACTTCCTAGAGTCTCAAGGGAGCCTCACTAACATGTTAGGTTTTGATTTCACATCTCCTGAGGGCTTAGTGTGTGTGGTAGCCACCATGCTCAGCAGCTTTCCCGTGTTAATTTATTTGACATTTTCAAGAGTCTAGAGGGAGAACAGGTATGGTCAGCCTCATGCTAAAGAAATAAAAACCAAGGCTGTAGGAGGTTGTAATGTGCCCAGGGCTGCAAGACTATTAAGGGGCGAGGCTGAGACTTGGCCCAGGTACCCTGCTTGTCATATTACATACAACTGCCTGGTTATTGTCACAGAAGGGAAATATCGCACTGCTTCTTCTCCAAGAGATGCAGAGAATGTGTTTATCCAACCCAATTTGTCATGTGATTAGTTTCCATGGTGAAATGAAATAATCCTAAGAGGCTTCAGACATTATTTTAACCTATTTGAAGAGAAGAGCACCATCTGTCCAGCTCTCTAGACCCTGTAGATACCTTCCCTGGTATTCCAGATTTTATGAGAGAAACTTCTCCCTTTTCAAAAAAGTCACTGTAACTTCCAAAGAGGCTTACAAGTGATAGTTTCTAGATCACCTTGGAAAAATTGGTAAAGTGATTGTGCATGAGAAAGAACAATTTGATCCTATGCAAAGGAAAATGCACCAAAGTTTATATGCCTGAATTTTGGGGGTATAAGTGGGCATAGTTGTATGTATGCTGTAAAACAGAAATTGAATGATGCTGAAAAATACATTCTAATCACTCAGGACCATATTTTTGATAAACAAGCAATCAAGTATTCATGGCTACAACTATAATGGATAAAACGACTCAAGTTAAAAACAGTACAGAAGTAAGAATAACACGGCACAGTGGTTAAACATGTGGGCTCTTAAAGTCACATGAGTTTATATTCCAGTTCTGCTGCTTCCTGGCTGTGTGACATTTGAAACGTCACATAAAAACAAACAAGCAAACCCTATGTGTTCAGTATTCCTACCTATACAATGGACACAATAACAGTAAGTACGCATAAGGATATTGTGGAGATTAAGTGAGAGTGCATATAAAATGTCTGACACTTCATAAAAGTGTGCTATTGTTAAAAGGGGGCTATATATATATATGTATATATGTATAGATATCGATATCGATATCTATATATAGCATTTTTTAGCTCCTTGTGGTAGAATGATCTATTTTTCAGGTTCAAGACATTGGGAAAGTGTTAATCATGACAGGCATTGTCATCAGACTTAGAGATAGAGCAGGTGATTTTAATAGTGGAAGTCAATATGATCCCAGTAAGTTGGGAGCACAAGACCTACAAAGCATTGGGAAGAGGACATCCAACCAATAAATAGTAATAATTGCAATATTATTGGCAGCTGAGCCCTTAGGGCATCTACATGTCTTTAACAATTAATAGGCAAAGAACTCCATTCAGTGCCAGTGGATCTACCCTAACCATACAAGAGGTGCCAGCCAAACTAGAAAAAATCCAGCAGACGCCCCTTGTAGGAAATTTAATTAAAGTAGAAAGGACTGTAATAACATTCCCATTGTGCTCTTGACTCAAATTGGAGAGGCAGAGCATTGTGTGAATTCTCCAGACCAGGAGGCTGGCGTGGAACAGCTAAACACTGCAGGCCTCCTCAGATCCTGCCAAGGGGACCTGTGACTGTATCAATTGATCATCACTTCTCCAAAGTCACAGGGCACTTGCAGATCAACACAATTCTGGGTCCTAAAACGGGTGGGAAGACACAGAGCTCTGGGTCCTTTAAATGAAATTAGAGATTACATAGTCTGTAATGAAACACCTTTCTATCTCCTCATGGCCCCTATATTTAGTCACTGATAATAGGGTAAACTCTTCAGAAATAATTCAAGGGGCTAGGAAATCAAGTCCCGCCCTTTTATGTTCTGGGGCATGAGCAATGGCTCCAACTCTTGAAAGATCTATTGATCTTTCTCCAAACTCTTGGAACAATGGCTCCAACTCTTGAAAAATCTATTACACATCCTGAGCCTGTGATATTTTCCTGCAAATGTGTGAGACCCTAATTCTGGGAAGGTGGTAGGCTGTTCCACGGGGAGACCATGTAACGGGTGCCTGCCCTGGAATAGCAGCATCTGGTTTCAAATATGGTCTCCACACAACACTGGGCAAATTACTTCATTCTTGGTTTCCTCATTCACAAAACTGAGTAATAATAGTGTCTACCTCATGCAGTTCCTGTGCCTGGCGCACACCATAGGCACTAAATAATTGTCAGCTGTGATGCCCATTCTTTTAAGCAGTTGACAATGGCCTCACTTATTGACGGTCTAGCGAATAATTTTTTGAAAAAAAAATACATACCAATAAAATGCATATTTCTTATAACTAAAATAGCTAATAGGATATATACTCAGAAGTGTGATTGCTGGATCATATCATAGTTCTGCTTTTAATATTTTGAGAAATGTCCATACTATTTTCCATAGTGGCTGCACCATTTAACATTCCCACCAACAGTCTCAATTTCTCTACATCCTTGCCAATATTTATGTTGTTGTTTTTGTTTTTGTTTTTTGGGTTTTTTTTAAAAGATTTTATTTATTTGACAGAGAGAGAGACAGTGAGAGAGGGAACGCCAGTGGGGGGAGCTGGAGAGGGAGAAGCAGGCTTCCCGCGGAGCAGGGAGCCTGATGCGGGGCTCGATCCCAGGACCCTGAGATCACGACCCAAGCCGAAGGCAGCTGCTTAACCAGCTGAGCCACCCAGGTGCCCCTGTTGTTGTTTTTTATAATAGCTATTCAAATTCGTATAAGATGATATATATCATTGTGGTTTGGTTTTGCTTTTTGTATATTAATTATATCTCAATAAAGTTGTTAAAAAATATCTTACACTGTTCCTTACACATTATAGGTAGCTATTGACCCTTTGATTGCTGTAGGAAAAGATAACATGTCTTGCTTGTTCTCTGAGTGATATTCTCCTCCTTTGGTAACTCCACTGCTTTGACCTTTCCCAGTGGACCTGTTGAAAGGATGACAAATACCTGCCTTTGGCAAGTGCTAACAGGGTTCATCCTAAATTACATACACCCACTAGGTACTAAGAATAGAGATGGGGGTGCACATGAGGGTATGGATGAGGTCCGTCCTTCATGGAACTTAAATTCTGGTTAGACAAGTGGTAACAACAAAGCCTGAGAATCGTTAGCATCAGAAACTCTGAGTGTGAGGGAGTCATGTGACAGGAAATCCTGGAAGGAGGAAGAAAAGACTTCCCCCATGAAGTAAAGTTAAAGCTGAAAACTGAAGGATTCTAGGGTTAGTTACACTTGAGGAAGTGCTCCAGGCAGGTAGAAGAAGAAGGCTCCATGACCTGGAAAGAAAAGAAGCCTGAAGCTGAGAGGAGCCATCTCCCCCCCACCACGCCCACCCCCCGCCCGCCTGTGGCCACAGGAGATAGCAAGGTGGACGGTGGCCGGATTCTGGTGTAGGCTTGTCAAAGGGTGAGGCTTGATCCTGGGAATGATGGAGAAATCACTGATGGGTTTCAAGTAGGGGAGTGAAATGATCTGACCTGAGATTATAAGCATCATTCTGGCTGTTCCATGAGGCAAGGGGGAATGTGGGGACCCTGGTAGGAGGCATAGATGCCTCATCTCTTGATGATTCTGGCCCAGACTTGGATGGTTTGAAAGCAAAGTAATGGATAGATTTGAGAGAAATGTAAGTATTTGGCTTTGAACCAAAGCTACCACCTCCCACCACCACCGAGATAGGGATGGGATATGTAGAAACCTTAACCTTTAGCCTGTGCTTCTGCAAACAACACCCAGAACATATTTAGATTGGGAAAAAGAAGGGAACTGATATCCAAAGCGGAGCTAGGGGGTTGTCCATGTCAATTATCTGAGCTAATCTGCTTGACCCATTGCTTCAGCTAATGAAGGGCTGCTTGCCCTCCTTCCACCCCAATTATGCTTATCATCATGCTTAACATTGCAGAGCCCCAGAGAAGCCAGGAATAACTCAACACCAGTCCCTCTAGCCAAACAATCAGCAAACAAAGATAACTTTAAAGAGTGTCAAGCCCAACTTTATGACTCCCTCGTAGGCACCAAGGGCATTGTCTCAACAGCCTAAGCCACCAGACAGGATAGCCCAGGACTGTTTGTGAATCCACCTGCTGGGACCAACAATGACTCATCTGTTTACAGCAGAGCAAAGGTAACTGGGGATGCAAAAGTTGACAGCTGCCTCCCGGGAGACCATCGTACCTGGAAACAAGGGCACTGGGTTTCAGCTGGAAATGTTTGCATTGGCACAGACCCAGGCTGGATAAAGTGTGCCTGAGGAGAGGTCACGCCATGGGGAGATGAGTGAGCACACGCACATATTTTAAAGAAATGGAGTCTTCACACCCGACTGGCTGTTTCAAGGCACTCTCACGGCTGCCCTGAGCAGCTCAGAGGCAGATTTCTTTTCTTGGTGGAGGTAAGATTCAGGGCAGCAATAATGAAAGGGTAATAATGATATTGGCATCATTTATTAATGGCATATTATATTCTGGAGGCATTATGTCATTCACGTTATATACCTTACCTCTACTCTGTCATCACAGCCTGATGCACATATGAACTTTAAAATACTGATGCACGGGCCCACCCTGCAAATGCTCTGATTTCATTGATCTGGGTGGAGCCCAGGTATTGGCTCCCCAGGGAATTCTGACGTGCAGCCAGGGTTGAGAACCAGAGCTTAATCATCATGACAACCTGCAATGTAGGGTTTTTTAGCTTTATTTTATAGATAAGAAAAAAAAATAGAGCTCAGAGAGAACAAGTAGTTTGCCTAAGTGCAACCTTGAGTCTGTCTGGCCACCAACCCTCCCTCTGAAGGACTGCTCCACACACTGTGTAGGGAATCCTTGGGTAAAGAGTAAGCAGGGAGAGCACCCAGGGGAGAAAGGGCAGCCGAGGGCGGCAGCACTCCACAGGTACCTGGGAACTCTGAGCAGGAGGCTCCACCCCACCCTGAGCCACTGTGCACCCCGCATGGTGGAGGATCCATAAAGGAGAGGAGCTGAGTGGGCAAATAACCCACCTTCATGGTTGCAGCAGCCCCTGGCCTCCCTCCAAGCCCCAGGGGATGGCACAGAGGAGACCCTTGGCAGAAAGTTGAACAGGGCATGGCCGGGCTGGGCAAGCAGGCCCATGTACACTCATTTACCCCTTGCCTTATCATACCGCTCAGGGAGCTGAACTGCCTTCCTCAGCTTCTGCCTCCCCACTCTCTGCTGCATCTGCTCCAGGTTGTGCCAGGTTCCCCAGCTACCTCTGACTTGTACTTCTGACACCTGCTATTAACTAAAGGAGGTCACACTGACGGATACACTATTGAATGGAAAGGAAGCATCCTCTGATTCTTGTTTCCCAACCATGAGCACCCTTAGCCATAACTGCCTGAAACAAACATAATCAAGTGGGAATGTGAAGCTGCAGTTTTCCTCCTCCCTGCTGGGAAGATCAGGCTTGGGGCCTCTGCTCTCACCCTGCCAGAATGAAGCATGGACGTGAAGCAAGGAGCTGAGCTCCTCTGAACCATCCCACTCCCTAGATGAAGGTGGATCTCCCAAAGTATTTCTGATATTGCTGGGAGTGGTTGGGAAAGGATCACACTCCGAGGGATAAAGGAAGGAGGGAAGAAGTTTCTGGAATCTGAGGTGGGCAGTGTCTGACCCTCTCTGTACTTCAGGTCAGAACTCTGCTTTTATATTCCACAGAAAGGCTTGGACTGGCCAGCTTCATTCATTTATTTACTCAACAGTTATTAAGGGTTTGTAGCACTGGGGATTCTTAAAGGGGGAAGATCGGTCCTTGACCTTAAGCAGCTCACACTTTTAGCAGGGGAGAAGTCACATAAACAGCAACATCATGGCAAACAGCAACATCATGGCAGAGGGACACAGTGTGTGGTGGGGACACCAGGAGAGGCCCTGGGCCCAGTCAGAAGAGGGGGTCCATGTCCTGGAGGGGTAACCCTTCTCTAGAGACTTACTGCAAGCCTAGTAAGAGTTAGCCAGGAAGGGGGGCACTGGTTTTCTAAGTGAAGCAGGCCGCTTCAGCAGGGGAGCTGAGATTCTGTCCCTGGCTTCAATGTAGGACATTCCTTGCTGGAAAGTCACATTGACTTAGCTGCCGGCACTCTTCCCTCTCTAGGGTGCTGGTATTTGGACTTCCTTCTCTACATCCAGGTCAAAGGGCTGAGTCCAAAGTGCGACTGAAATCCTCACTCAGATTTTTTCTCAACAGAAGCAGGGAGTTCTGAAGGTCTACCCGCCACACCAAAGAGCTTCTCTAGAGAAGGCACGGGCCAGGGAGAGAGAGCGGCGCAAGGGGAGGAGTGTCCTGTTTTGGACCAGATAACACATCTCGAATGAGGCTAACAATACACAAAGCACAGGTCCTGCCTAGAGTCACTTCCCCCTCTTAGGTTTCATCATAGTAACTGTCAAAATAGGGGAGAGGGAGATCCATGGATGGAGGTGCCTGGATTTCAGTCCTGGCTCTGCCGTGTAGGGTCTTGGATGACCTACTGCAGGCCTCTGAGCTTCCCAGTTTTTATACACAAAACAGGGCTTGAGATCCACCATGGAGGGGAGAATTGGGTGGGATGGCAGCGGGAGAGCCCAACTCGAGGGGTCTCAGCACTTGATGGCTGTGTGCTGCATGCACTCCTGCTGGGACCCTCTTCCTTCCAGTCCACTCCCCATAGAGCCCCATTCCAAGTCTCTGAGTTCAGTAGCCCAACCCTGGCCCTCAGAAATGTTTGCCTTTTTCCAAAAGTGATGATTCCATTTTTGATCCTTTGGTGCCTCTTGATACGCCCCAACATATTTCTCCTCAGGCTCCTCCAAGGAGCTCCAATGAGTTGGATGCTCACTGACAGGCCTGTGTTCAGTCCCTGCACGCTGAGGGCAGGGAGGGCGGGGCGGGCTATGGTTCTGTGAGCAGGGGCGAAGCCTGCAGGGCTCCCAGGTCCATTTCTCTCTCCTCCTCGCCTGACAGAGCCACAGCCAATGCTCTTACAGGTCACTTAATTTCCCCATCACCATGACCTTCCCTTGCCCATTTTGGAACAATACATCCACTAATGTTAACAAGCGTTTGTTTCTTTCTGCCTGTGTGGAGCCTGTCTACCTTTGAAGAGAAATCACAAAAGTGGTCATAGTTCTGCTCTTTGCTTTCCTGAGTGGAACAGCTCCAGTTCCGAAGTCATTTATAATTAATTATATCAGATTAGGGATCTCTCTTTGATGGTGGTGGCAGAGGAGGGTTTGCTAATCCATTCCTTTACAATGTTTTAAAAATAAGCCCTCAGAACCACGTCCATTTTATTGTCTTCTACTTTTAAGTAGATTTTTTTACTTTAGTGCTCATCAAGTGAAAAGCTTATTTAAACACCTGTACTCTGTCATAGAATGGTGACGGGGAAAAAATCCAAAAGAAGTGGAGGCCACAGAAATGTTCTAGAAGATAGTGCTTGAACATAAATCCCTTCCTTTCCATTCCCACGGTTGCCCTTGAGGTGAGGCCTGATCAGCTCATATGGGACTGTTGCGAGAACTTCACACCTGCTCCCCAGACTCCGGGCTCTCTCCACTGTCCTCTGTGCTGCCCAAGTGTCTCAGGCGTCTTGTCACATGCCAGCTTCAAGCATCCCAGTAGCTTCTCTGTGATTGCAGGATAAATTCCATCCTTCTCACCCATTCGAGATGTTTTCCTATCAGGCTCCTCCTGACCTTCCAAGGCCCCCCACAGCTATCAACTCATTGTCCTCTGAGAGCCCTGGAATTGCTTCAGTTTGTGCCGAGAGTTGTAGATCCCTCTGCAGCACCCCCTGTCGGAAATCCATCCCCGCCTTCTTCATGTGGGCAAATCCTACCTATGTCCTCTGACTCCTGAGCTGAAAGCATAGTCCCCACTGAGATATGCATGCAGTTCTCCCTTCGTGCTCTGCTTCCTTGTGCCCATGCAGGGGTACTCCTTGTCCCCCACTCCTCCTTTCCCTTCAGCTACTTCACAACCTGCTTTCTTCACCAACCCAGAAAGGACTTGATGTCACTGAGGTATTACTCTCTGGGGCTCTCTATGTCCAAGCCCATTTTTGTACAGTTTTATCGTCTTGTCTCTCACACTATGCACCTACCCTCCAGACACACTTGGGCAGATAGGGAGAACGGGAGTACTGATGTCTGCTGCATATCTGCTGTGTGTTGAGCATGGACACATTAAGGTACATTTAAATTTACCTACAAATTTGCCTGGAAGTGTTTTGAGCCACACTTTCAAATGAGGGAACTGAAGCTCAGAGGGAGTTAATGACTTTCTCAAGGACAGTTTGATGCCAGATATGGTGCCAAAGAGAAAAATAAAAATGTGGGATGGAGCCTGTTAAGCCAGGCTTCACGGATGTGGTAGGATCCGAGTCACAGCCTGGTCTGGTGCGCAGGATGGGAGAGCACTGGGAGTGTGAACAGCATCACAAAGGCTTCAGACTCAACGTGAGAGTGTGATCATTTATGGCTTTTAGAGAGTGTCCCTGATTTCCTTTAAGAATGAAGTATTTGAGTTAATTGCCTGGTTTTGAGCATGCAAACACGGAAATGTGCTAGAGGGCCAAAGTTCAGGGGTAACTGAACTTTCCTGCAGCATGTTAGGAACAGAATAAATGCTGACAGAGAAGCAGAGATTTTTACATTTTAACTGCAGGTCAAAAGAGGACTCTTCACAGAACATGGCTGAAATTGAGCAAACACACAATCCCAGATGGTTTCAGACAGTGAGATAAAAATGAATAAACCAATATGGGTTCATCGAAGTTAACAAATGCACCACTCTGTGTGAGTGTGTGTGTATGGTGAGGGGTAAGTAGGAACTCTGTATTTTCTGCTCAGTTTTGCATGGACCTAAAACTCCTCTTTATAAAGTCTACTTAAAAAAAAAAAAAAGAATGAAACAACTTTAAAAAATTGTTTTAAATGAATGAGGCCAGGTCCCAAAGCTGTCCCCTGAGGCATGAGGGGAGGGGATTATGTGCCCTTCTCTTGGCATATTGGAGCACAGACACCTTGCCTAGCCGTGGTGAGTTTCATCATCTTTTATTTTTCTAGTTCACTTGCTAATGAGATGCTGATGAGCATCATCGGCCTCAAAAAGAAAGATATGGAATATAAAAAAAGGAGAAAAAGGAAAATGAAGAGGAGGAATTGAAGGATGCTTTAAAATCTTGCATATTAAAAAATAAAAAGCTGGCGGCATGTACCGGTTGCAAAAACTTAATGATTTAAGTGCCCAAGAAGAGGAGTTTTACAGAACATCCAATATATGGTAACACGGGGAGTGGAGCACTTGTCTAATTTTCCTTTATCTCTTCTCTAAAATAGGGATAATGATACCTGCCTCCCATGCTTATGGTGAGGATTAAATGACATAATGTATATAACATTCTTAGTCCATGGGCGCCTGGGTGGCACAGTCAGTTGAGCTACCGACTCTTGGTTTCGGCTCAAGTCGTAATCTCAAGTGGTGAGATCAAGCCCCAGGTCAGGCTCTGCACTCAGTGCAGTCTGTTTGAGTTTCTCTCTCCCTCCCCCTCTGCCCCTCCTCTCTCTTTTTCCCTCTCAAATAAATAAATAAATCTCTTAAAAAAAATAAAATAAAATTCTTAGCCCCAAAGTCTGTACTCATTCATTAAAAATAGTTATTGAATTGCTGATTTTGAGCTAGATACCAAGTTGAACAAAACGGATGTGATGCCTCCTGACTCACAACTGAGAAGGGGGAGCCAGGTGTTAAACAAGGAAACATAAAGATAATTAATTAAAAATTGTGAAGACTACCACAGAGGAAAATGTCAAGAGTGCTGTGAGAAAGTGACAGGGCCTCTGAGTCCATGTTCAATAAATAGTAGTCATTTCAAGACAGACATTTCTTTGCAACTAGGATAGATGAGTTTCTATCAGACTAGACCCTTCCAGAAGGAATAATTGGGAAAAAAATTTAAAAAAAAGAAATCTGTTTGAAGGACTACAAGAGCTGCCAAGGCAGCAAGGGCATTAGTAGACAAGATTCCAGAGCAAAGGTATATGCGAAGAGGTCAGATTCATATGCAGCTCTACTTTCTCCTGGAAGTATGGACAAGATCATAAGTGACTGTAGAGAGTTTTCAGCAATCTCATGGGACAAAATTGGAGTTCAAGGCCTGCTAAGGAGGAGGAGGGGCACTGAGAAACACCCAGCTTTCAGTTGGGAGCTGTCAAGGGCAACAGTCTAGGAGTAAGGCAAAGTAGGTACAGACCAGCTCTCACAAAAACCCAGGGCAGCTTCAGCTGAGGTTGGATTAAGGTGATTTGCTTGGCTTAACCACCTAGAAACTATCCCCTGTTAAGAAAGATAATGTCACCCAGAGCCTCAAATCATCCCTATAATTTTTCATACAATAATGTCCAATATTCAGAATTTTTAAAAAATCTAGTATACCAGGAGACAATCCAATGATCAAAAAAAAAACATTTGAAGATGGTAGAAACAGATCTGTAGATGATTCAGATGCTCTACAGACACTGGAGTTATCAGACACACATTTTAAATACTATGTTAAATATATTGAAGAAAACTGACAGCAAGATGGAGAACTTCAAAAGGTTGCTATAAATCTATAGGTGAATCTATAAAAAAGAATAAGAAGGAAATTCTAGAACTGAAAAAGAAAATAAATAAAATTAAAATTTAATAAATTAATTAGGAGAACATTGAACATAGCTGAGGAGAGAAATGATGAACCAGAATGTATGTAGGTTGGTAGAAAATATCCAGACTGAACCACAAAGAAAAGAAGGGATGCAAAATAGAGGAAAAGACGGAAAGAGATATATGGGACATTGTAAATTATTATATATAAAGGGATAATTGTAGTGCCAGAAAGAGGAGAAAGAGAATGGGTAGAAGCAATATTTGAAGAGATTTTTCCAAAACTGATGAAAGGCATCAAGCCATATGCACAAGAAACCCTATGACTTCCATGATGGATAGACACAAGTAAACTACAGCAGGGTACACCATAATAAAGCTGTTGAAAACCAAAGACAGAGATAAAAATGTTAAAAGTGGTTAGAGGAAAAAACATATTATCTTCAAAAGAACAAGACTTAATGCTGAATTCTTAGGACAAGGTATAGAAGCCAAAGACATTGGTGTACTGTTCTAAGGTGCAAAATACCCCTTCCAAGTGAATATTATAGTAATTGTCCTTCAATATTGAAGATAAAATTTACTAAATTTTAGTGTATTTTTATTTTTATCTTTTTATTATTAAATAAAACACAGACACAGAAACCACCCAAAACAAATGTAGAGTTTAATACATGATTTTAAGACTGACATCTTTGTAACCACTATAAAGAAATACAACTTTACCAGCCCCTCAGAAACCTCTTCTGTGTGCTATCCCAATCACAATGCACCGCTTTCCCTAACAGCAACCCTTACCCTTTAATACTTTTATTGTAATCGCTTTCTTGTATTTATACTTTGATTATCTAAATATGCATCCCTAGACACTATAGTGTAGTCTTGCCCACTTAAAAAAAAATTGACATGGGGCGCCTGGGTGGCTCAGTTGGTTAAGCGACTGCCTTCGGCTCAGGTCATGATCCTGGAGTCCTGGGATCGAGTCCCACATCGGGCTCCCTGCTCGGCAGGGAGTCTGCTTCTCCCTCTGACCCTCCTCCCTCTCATGCTCTCTGTCTCTCATTCTCTCTCTCTCAAATAAATAAATAAAATCTTTAAAAAAAAAAATTGACATGTCATGGAACTCTCTTTTATCTACTGAAGTTCCTTCCATTTTTTCTCCTAGACTTTCAACAAGTCCCTTTCTTCTCTGTTTTTTGCAAATATTTAGCTGAATTCAGAGCCTTGAACACTATATTTTCTGGAAGAATTCGTCATCGATATTTGCATTAAAGGAAATACACAAAAGAGGTCTTCAGACAGAAAAAAAGTGAAGCTAAATGACAGCAAAAATTATAGGAAAGAACAAATAGTAAGGAAAAGATATGTGTAGGTAAATCTAAATAAATATTGACTATATAGGAACAATACTAACAATGTCATGGAGTTTTAAATATTGTAGAATTAAAATAAATGGCAATGATAGCACAAAATTCAGAATGAAGATAAGTAAAGTCAAAGTGTTTAAATGTCCTTTCATTGTACAGGAATTGATAAAAATATACTGTTATAAATTATACTTTAATAAAGTCAAGATTCATGTTGAATCTCTAAAGTAGCCTCTGAAAGAATGCCAAAAGGTTTTGTAACTGCCAAAATGTCAAAAAAATGGAGTCGTAAAACCTACTTGATTAGCGCAAAAGAAGGTAAGGGGGGAAGAAACATAGAATAAGTGGTATAAATTGGAAAAGTAAATAGCAAGATGGTAAATTTAAACCCAAGTGTTTCAGCAATTATGCTTGTTTAAATATAATTAACAATTGCAAACAGTTTTAAAAATTTATATTGTCAGACTACATTAAAAATAACAAGACCCAGTAGTATATTACTTACATGAGAAGCACCTTAAATGCAAAGATACGGAAAGAATAAGAGTAAAGAATAAGGAAAGACATATGCTACAAATCTTAACCAAAAGGACACTGGCATGTATACTAATATCAAACAAAGTAAACTGTACAGCAAATAGGGACCATTTAAAAGTTCTAAAAGGATTAATCCTCTAGGATGATAGAATAGTTGAATAGTCTTAAATTTGTAGCATTTAATAATGTAGGTTCAGAATACATAAAGAAAAACTGATAGAATTAAAGGAGAAATAAGCAAATCCACAGCCAGTGGAAGCTTTTAAGCACATTTCTCACTGAAACTGATAGAACAAAAAATACAATAGTGAGAAAAATCAGACATGGTCTCTGTGGTATTGAACTTGAATTAGAGTAAGGGACACAAATAGTAATCAAATAAGCACAGGAATGAATGTAAAATTGCATATTGGCTGAGTGCTTTGCAGGAAAGGAAGACAATTCTCTAAAAATGAACATGACCTGAACTGAGGGAATTGAAAAGACTCTCCTAAAAAAGGGACACTTGATTTCAGATCTAAAAGATGTATAAGGGTTAATTAAGTGAGTAGAAATGGAAGTGTGAGGCAAAGAGCTGACACAGTGGGCATCACGTCATCTGCAGAAATTCCCCGGTAGGAGGGAGCATGTGAGTCTGAGAGCTGGAAGGAGGCCCGAGTGACTGAAGCACAGTGAATGAAGGAAAGTAGCTCAAAATCAAGCTTGCGAGGTGGGCGAAGCTGGAACGCTAAGTACTTTGTAGGCCATATTACGGATCTTGGACTTTTTCCAGAGAGTAAGTGGAAAGCAATCAAGGGTGTTAAAGCAGGTTTATATTGTCATTGGATTTAAGTTTGGAAAAAGATTATTTTAGCTGTGGCATGAGAATGGATTGTAGAAGGTCAGAATCAACCGAGAAGGCTAAACAACTCCGCATTCCTCAGATGACCAATGATGGTGGAGACAGCGGAGGTGGAGAGGAGTCAAATTCAAGAGACATTTAAGAGGTAAAAAGCAACCAGACTTGGTGAAGGATTCTACATGGTGACTGGGAGCAAGGGAGACATCAAGAATGTCTTCTTGGGTTTTTGCTTGTGCAAATGTGTCCGACAGGGATGCCATCCTCAAGATAAGAATCAGGAAGAGGGGGGGTGCCTGGGTGGCTCAGTTGGTTAAGCGACTGCCTTCGGCTCAGGTCATGATCCTGGAGTCCCTGGATCGAGTCCCGCATCGGGCTCCCTGCTCAGCAGGGAGTCTGCTTCTCCCTCTGGCCCTCCCCCCTCTCATGTGCTCTCTCTCATTCTCTCTCTCTCAAATAAATATATAAAATCTTTAAAAAAAAAAAAAAAAGAATCAGGAAGAGGGCCAGGTTTTGGGGGGAAGACCATAAATTCCATTTTGAACATCTTGAGATTGAGGGCTTTTTTGTTAGAGATTATCCTGTAAAATGTCTCCTCAAGGCTCTTAATTGATTTTTCTTTGTGGTGTTCAGTTTGTTTTATCTGCTTGTCTTACCCCCTGCAGTCTGCCATTTCAAAAATGCAATTGCAAGTCCTAACTGTGAATATTTATCATGTCACTGAATCAAAATATTGACATTTGCCTAATTTGAACCTTCCTAGGAAGTAATGCAAACAAGAGAAAAGATGGAAACTTTGTTGCGATCCCCAGGAGTGCTTGCAGGATGTTGGACCCTGACCACAGTTAGAGTCCAAATATGTCAGAGAACTTTCCTGGCTCTGGTTGTCAAAGGCCATTTAATGTGGCAGGATCATTTTTCTTAAAGATGCTGCACAAGGATGAGCAAGCCAAGTTTAGGAGAATTGGCTCTCAATATTTCAGGGCAATTTCAGAGAAACATTAATGAGCTCCGCCTTCATTGAAAATTAAATCTGTCAAGGATATGAATCAGGTGTCATGGGAAAGAGAGCCCGATCAACTCTTTCAAGGCAATTTCTTGTTAGAATTCCAGGATGGGAGATGCCATTTCCCTTGCTTCAAGGCAGCTGAGATCCTGTTGGCAAGTTGTTTTGAAATCCTTTCCATGAGAAAGAACACAGTGAAGATGACAGCCTGTACAGTTAATTCACATCCAGAAAAATGAAATGTATATTCATGGCTATTTCTCTTTCTTTCTCTCTCTCTCTCTCTCTCAGCATTGACCACTAACCTTGTGAGGGCATATCAAGCCCTCTTTTCAAACACATTTTCCCCCTCCTTCTTCCTCATCTGTCCTTTAATTCTTTTGAGGCTTAACTTAAAAGAAGAAATTGATTTCTATAAGAAGTTTGGTTATGTATTTGATTGGAATAAAGTTAGTAGATTATATGAGGTTTAAATTATGTATTCTTCTTTAAGGCAGCTTAAATTTTAAGGTTTTGTCCTAAATCATTATTATTGAGTCTGCCTACAGTTTCAACAGTTGTCAAACTGGAGGGAAGATCTGTTTCCTTGCGTGTAATAGAATCTTGAGCTTTTGACTGAATGAAGAAGTTAAGAGACAGATGATTTACAGCTGCTTCACAAACTATGAACATAAGCCAATTGTCCAAGATGGTAGATATTCAGGAACTTGTTATTTTATATGGTTTTCTGTATTTCTGATTTGTTTGTGGATCATCATCTCAGGAATTTATAAAATAAAAGGCTATATACATGCAGCCTGGAACCAGGTCAAAGAGTCGTGACTTTTACCAATGCGGCTCAACCAAAAAGCACCATAGAATTTTGAAGCATAGAGGCACTTAAACCATCAGGTAGTCCAGGGCTTGCTGGAGGGTCTGTAATTTGGAATCCTGGTTTTAATCCTCCCCACCTCCTATTACCCATAAAGGGAACAAATCCAAAGATGGGAGGTGTGCTGGTTAAAGTCACACCACTTATATCTCAGAATTCACCTTCTTGTGGATTTTCTTCTGACAAAAGAAGCAAGAGCTTGAGCCAGTCTTTATTTCAACAGACCTGATTAGGCATATTACAAATAGAAAGTCTCAAATGATAGCACTGGGAAGAACTATCCTACACGAGGTCCTTTTCTGGGGGTTCTGGGCTTTGGCTGTACTTAGGCCATTTTATTTCCATTTTGTTTTCCTCTAGACTCTGTAATTTGAAGGAAGCCATCAGGTTCTTGGATGATTGCTGAGTGGAATTGATGGAAATGAGAGGAAGGAAGATTTTCAGAGCATGTTTGAACTTGTTCCTTGCTTTGGACCCCTCGTACACACTGACAACTGAATATGGATTTCACGAGCTGATAAACAAGGGTATTGGACTTGAGTGTTTTGCTTTCTTGTTTGCAAGCTTTGTGTTTGTTTCCTTTTCTCTAAGAGAACATTTGCTTACTCCCCTTATGGCCCCCAACCACATATTGGGAAATATGGGCCAAGTTTACCTTTTATTCATTTATCATGTTGTTGCTTATTCTTGAATTTGATGGATGAAATAAATGACCCGGAGTTTGTGATTAATAGAACCCCATCACCACTCCAACCCCAACTCATGAACCAATGACTTTTACTTGTGCCTGTCATATTAACAAATATGTTAGAGGCCTTAATTTAAATCTGGAGCTAAGCTGATGATCTCAGTTGAAATACTCTGATTCATTCTGAACAATCATTTGATAGAATAGTCTTAGTTTTTCCATCTGTAAAATGAATTCAATGTTGGTAACTCTGGTGTTAAAATAACTTTAAGAAAATTGCTGAAGGCTGTGACATATGACCCAGCATATTATTATTTTATAATGGAGAGTTTTACCTACCAAAGAGAAATGCTATCAGCTTCCCTTGGCATTGCTGGTAATTTATTATTAATGATTTCTAAAAATTCCAGCATTGCAGGAAGCTTCAAGCATCATTACTACGTTACGTTTTGCTTTTGTGTTAATGGACAGCCATTTCTCACTGTCACTTTCACGGATAGAAGAAAGCACAGATGAAAAATTTTCACAAATGTAGGACAGTATAAGACATATTCCAGGCTCTGTTCCTTATTATTAATTCAATTATCAAATTCAGCTTTATCAGAAGTGAGAATTTTCTAGATGTGGACAGTAACCCATATACCTCCTTCTCCTCTCGGTCCCCTCCATACATCACATCCACTCAGAGGCAAGGGTCGGGAAATAATGAATTTAGTTAGCATTTTCATGCTTGAAGAATTAGAAATCTACATCACTGATTTTTTGTTTTTTCATAATTGAGAAGAAAAAAGTCATAGTTTAATTCCAGGCAGTTGGAGAAGCTCCCATTCAATTCAACTTCTCTACGGATTAGCGTAAGGAAGTTCTTTTGATGTCACCAAAGAGATTTCCCCTTCTAGAAGGAGGAGAGGGTTTTCAGCTTTGAAGACAGCTCTTGGAGATAAGGACTCCCTGCTTCCACAATCTGGAATAATCTAAGTCAAGCCCCGTTAACATATTATACAAGCAAAACTATGCTAACCCCTGATGTTACAAATGGAAGCAATTCCTTTCCTGCTAAATCATATTGTACATCTCCAGCTTGTAATTTGTCTTTCTTCAAATGTTTGTGCTCTTGGGATGGCTGTATCTGAAGGTGCTAACAATCAGCAAGAACAAGGACATGAGGGATCTTGTTCTGTCTCCTCTTCTTTTCCATGCCTGCCCTTTGGTTAGTTGGTGCTGTGTGAACGAACAAATTTGAATGGCATATTTTCAAAGGGATGAAGACAATAGCTCTCTGCAAATGTAACGCAATTAGCAGATGTAAAAAGTGGAGGAAGGAGATACTTAGCGTGTATACACTCATTATTAATAGCTTACAGCTAAGCAATTTCATATTTTGTTTTGATATCTTCTGACTTCATAGTTTTCCTTTATGCAGTCCAAGCATGTACAGCAAGTACTTTTTCATCCAATTACAGATGGCAGTGTAATTTTCCCAATTAGCAAAGTGCTTGGGTGTGTGGTAACAGAAGAAATAAGGACATCAGGGTCTCGTTCTTCTCTCTGATTTTCCATGCCTGCCCTTTGTTGTTTGGCTTTAGGTTATTTTGCCAAGAAACAGCTCTAGATGCGTTGTATTTCCACCCATTAGTCAATGCTAATCCAAAGAAGCATGAGGCATGGACAGGGAAAGTCGCTTGACTTCACTCACAAAACAAATCAGTGTTTATACTTGGAGTCTGTTCTAGACAAATTAAAGGATAAAAGAGAATGCCTTGTCCATTAAGCACCACGACAACCTGGCTGTAAAAACTCACAATTTGTTCAGAGCCAGTAAATGGATATTATGATATTTGTAACTTGTATTATGCTCTAGTGAAGTATTTCCAAAAAGGCATTTCAGGGAAGAGAAATCCCTAGAGATGCTTCAGAGAAGGGATTCTGGAATTCAGTAAGTTTGGGGAATGTGTCACACAAGATTTTCCTTTTTGAGACTCACAATGCATAACAGAATTTTACAGCTTTGACAACTCCTCCTGTTAAAAACAAAACAGAGAAGCAAAACTATTGTACTTTGGATAACCTAGCATTTTAAAAACTCATTTGATCACAGATCGCATTTTTTAAACTCATTTTTTGGAATAATACTTATTCATATCTGAAAGTAGCAAGTGAAGTAAGTGATCTATAAGCTATAGTTTGGGAGCAGATCAGTACTTTTAATCAAAAGATAAAGTTTCAAACCCAAGGTCTGCTACTGATTTTTAGTACATCACAAATTGCCATTATATCCTGCTATACCCCAACACTAATTTTCACTTTTAAATGAAAATAATAATGTAAGTGAAAATTTATTAAGTTCTTATGATGTGTCAGGCACTGTACTAAGTGCTTGAGATGCCTTATCTCATTTATTCCTTTAACCTTGTATTTATTTTTTAAGTAAACCAAAGTAGTGAAAGAATATATTCTCACTTTTTAAAAGTAGAAAAAACCTACAAAAAATTCCTTTTGTTTCAGCATGTAAACATCTGTATCTTTTTCTGTTCATTTAACAAAAAGTGTTTCCTTGCACAAGCATATACATTTCTTATTTTTTACATAACCAGATCATATTACGCATACTGTTGTACACTAGCTTTTTTTTAAATTTAAAGTATGTGTTAGAGATATTTCTATGTCAGTATATGCACATCTACGACATTCCATTTAGTGGCTTCATGACATTTATGGTGTATACATACCTCCAATTTTTTAACGGTAGATATTCAGCTTATTCTCAAATTTTTCACCAATGTAAACAATTTTTTTAATTTCTATTTATGGTAGTATGGGAGATAGGTAAACTTGAATGATGCCCTACTTGAAACAACCAGAATGCTGGAGAAAATACAAGATGTATCAACTTATACATAAAGAAGGACTACTCAGGGCTCAAAAGACAAAGTGCAAACATGGATCCTGTGGAGCAAGAGATGGCCAAACTTGTCTTTCTCTCTGAGTTTTCTTCTACCGAACCCTGGAAAATTTGAGCTACTGCTTGATGAAATGTAGGAGGCAGGAAGTAAAATTTAATGTTCATACAAGGAGCTAAAGCCAATAGAAAATGCCAGCGCTGGGTGTTATACATAACAAACGAATCATTGAACACTACATCAAAAACTATTGATGCACTATACAGTGGCTGACTGAACATAATAAAAAAAAAAAAAGTACCATCTAATGTTTAAATAATTAAAAAATAAAGACATTACACACTGAAAAAAAAAAAAAACACTCAACATAAAGCCAGCATCCAAAGCACTATACCTTCAGTGTGACAGTGTCCCCAGAAGGGACCATTCACCTGGCTAATTCTGGGTGTTAGGTAAGAGATAAGGGTAATCTCTCCCGAGAGTTTAAAGCCACAAGCCTGACTTTATGTGCGTTTGAAATCTAGTTCATGATATCTTTGTGTTTTAAAAAACATCAAGTTGAAAATATATAGTTGATCCTTGAACAACCCAGGTTGCATGGATCCGCTTATATATGGATTTTTTTCAATAAATATACATACAGTACCGTAAATGTATTTTCTCTTCGTTATAATTTTCTTAGTAACATTTTCTTTTCTCTAGCTTACTTAATTGTAAGAATACGGTATACAGTACATATAACATACAAAATATGTGTTAAAGTAAACCTTCCAGTCAGCAGTAAGCTATTAGTAGTTAAGTTTAGGGGAGCCAAAGTTATACACAGATTTTCAACTGTGCCAGGAGGTCAGCTCCCCTAACCCCCGCATTGTTCAAGGGTCAACTATAATGTGGATGCAGGTTAATGGTGCCCCTAAGCATATTATGTAAGTAAAACAAATCCAAATCCTCTTAGAGGAATTTCAATCCAGGCTTTCAAGAATTCCCACTGAAACAGTATAATAAAAATGATCAGGCTACAGTCAAAGTTCACAAGACACACAGGAACCAAGACACTGTGAGTGAAAACCAGCAGAAACAAACAGGAGACTCAGACTTGCAAAGACTTCATATACTGAAATTATCAGGCACTAAATATAAAAAAGAAACAACTGTATTTAATGTTTTGAGAAATAGAAGAAAGTTTGAGGATATGAACAAGAATAAGAATTTTTTTTTAAAGATTTTATTTATTTATATGACACAGAGAGAGAGAAAGAGATCACAAGTAGGCAGGCAGGCAGAGGGAGAGAGAGAAGCAGGCTCCCTGCTGAGTATGGAGCCCGATGTGGGGCTCGGTCCCAGGACCCTGGGATCATGACCTGAGCCAAAGGCAGATGCTTAACCGGCTGAGCCACCCAGGCACCCCAAGAATAAGAAATTTTAAAAGAAGAACTAAATATATTTGCAAAAGAATTACTAGAAAACTTCAAGAATTCTAGAAGTCATAAATATACAGATTGAAATTAATAAGGCAATATAAACAGCAGATGAGACAGACACAGATAAAGAAGTCAATTAGAAGATATAGCTAAAGAAGCTATACAGAATACAGCCCAGAGAGATGAAGAGATAGACAATATGAAAGAGAGGTTAAAGACATGGAGGATAGAATAGAGATGTCTGACATACATTAATTAAAGTTTCAGATGGCAATAATCAAGATAATGGGGAAAAAAGCAGTACTTGAAGAGATAATGGCTGAGAATTTTCTCTAATTGCTGAGACTTTTAATACCCATTTTCAAGAAGGTCAATGAGTCACAAGTATGATAAACAAGAGAAATGTTTTTTGTTGTTTTTTAAAGGTTTTATTTACTTATTTATTTGAGAGAGAGAGAAAGCACACAGGGGGAGGAGCAGAGGAAGGGGGACAAGCTGACTCCACACTGAGCAGGGAGTCTGATGTGGGGCTCAATCCCAGGACCCTGAGATCATGACCTGAGCCAAAATTAAGAGTTAGACTGCTTAACCGACTGAGCCACCCAGGCATCCCAACAAGAGAAATGTTTATATCTAAGCATATCATAGTGAAGCAAAACACCAAAGACAAAGAGATTTTAAAAAAAGAAAAAGCAGTCAGCAAGAGGGCACTACAAAGTAAAGGCAATTAGAGCGGTGGCTAACTTCTCAAAAGCAACAATGGCAACAATCATCTGTTTGAGCTGAGAATATAAATGTTAACTTAGAATCCTATACTAAGGAAACATTTTTCAAGACTGAGGTGAAGTAAAGATATTTTCTATCCTTTCACTTGGCCATTCTTACTCTCTGCTATTTACCTTTTCACAGAATGGTTGCTTCACCTCTGAGCACTGCCTCTGTGTTCTGGCAAGAAAAAGGGAAACAGCAGAAGGCAAAAAATAAAATAGGCCAGTTACTCTGCTCCTCTTTTCCTGGAAGTCCCATCCACACTTCCACTGACATCTCGGCCAAAACTCCAACACATAGCCTCACTTAACGGCCAGGAAGCCTGAGATGCATTGCCTCCCCCAACGAAATTTAGTTTCTATTTGTGAAATGGAGGAATAGCTTGGATATAAGATAAGCCACCAATTAGTGATTTCTATTATAATCAAGAATAAAACATGATTTCTGTCCTCAAAAATTCACAGTCTGGTGAGAAAGACGGACCTATAAGAAAGGTAAATGTGGAATTCCAGACATCCATTTCTACAGTTCTTTCTGTAAGTTCAATGGGGAGGCTATTTACTACTATTATTTTGCGTCTTTGCTTATTTATCATTCCATCAGCAAACCAACCAGCTGACTTTAGGAAGCAGGCTCTCGTGCTAGGAATTACACTAGGTCAGGGGTACACAGAATAATCAAATGTGGTTCCCACTCTGTAAAGGCTTATGACCTTGTGGGAGATGTCAGATAGAAAAAAAAAATACACTTGTGCAAAAAATGATTACAACACAAATAGGAGAAAAGGAATAAAAGAGGATATTATAAGTTGAATTGTGTCCTCCAAAATTTATATGTTGAAGTCTTAACCCCAACTATCTTAGAATGTGACCTTATTTGGAGTTAGAGTCTTTACAGAGGTAATCAAATTAAAATGAGATCATTAGGATAGGCTCTAATCCAATATGACTGGTGACCTTGTAAGAAGGGAAAGTTTGGACACAGATACATGTAGAGGAAAGGCAGTGTGGGGAGACAGGGGGAAAAGAACCAAGGAGAGAGGTCTGGGACGGATCTGTCCTCACAGACATCAGAAAGAGCCTACCCTGCCAACACCTTGATTCTGGACTTCTGCCTCCAGACCTGTGAGACAATCAGTTACAGTTGTTTAAGCCCCCAAGGCTGTGGTACTTTTTGTCATGGCAGCCTTAACAGGTGACTACAGAGGGAGTGGTACATTCTCTTGGGACCATAGAGAGTAAAAATGTTTCAGAAAGGCCTTCATGGTTTACCTGAAGTTTGAGTTGTAGGATGAATAGACATTTGCCAGGCAGAGCTGGAGAAGGAGGAGCCATAGGAATTCCATTCCAAAAGGATGTCGTGAATCGAGAATGAGCAGTGTGTTGAAGTGTGACAAGACTGAGAAAACACTAAAGTAGGGACATAGGTTTGGGATAAGATGCCTTGAGGGAGGAGGCTAGAGTAGCAGGATGCTCACATTAAGAAGGACCTTTGATTTCACACACAAAAATATCCCTTTGAAAAATAAATACGAAGCAGAGAAGCCTTTGTAGCTAGTTTTGTGCTGGATTGAGTCTGTTTCTGATTTATATGATGCCGTTTCAATGAGCTTTCTTCATGAGTTAAAACTGATGCTCAGATAAAATGTGCACCCTCCAGCGCACATCTCCCGTGCATTATGCACAGTACCCAGTACACTTCCAAGCACATCCGTGTTGAACAAATAGCTCCTGATGGAAATATAGGTACTCAGTGCTGTATACTCAGTGAGCAATGAAGCTACACAGCTTGACACCCTTTCATGAAGTCAAGGTCTTATTCTTAATATGAATGTGTTGTTGTGATTCCTTTAGGACAGCTTAAGAATTGGGCCTTTGCTTAAAAACAGGAAATCACTTAATGTAGAAGATTATAATGTCTAAGGATAGGTTGATGTAAAACTGCTACAATTATGTCTCTTCAAATAATTGTGATATCCTCGTACCTTTCTAATTTGAAATCTCTGCTCTTGTTATACTAAATTTAATAAAATCAAGTATATGCAGGAAACATTAGAGGAGCAACAGATCATAAGCCTTGCATGTTCAAAACCAGATAACAGAAAACTCTTGTGTGTTTTAAAATAGAAAGTTTTCTTCTTCTTTTTTTAGAGAGAGAGTGTGTGTGAGTGGGGGTGGGGTGGTGGGGAGAGGCAGAAAGAAAGGCAGAGCACTGGGTGTTATATGCAAACAATGAATCATGGAACACTACATCAAAAACTAATGAAGTAACGTATGGTGATTAACATAATATAATTAAAAAAAAAAAAGAAAGAGAGAGAATCTTAAGCAGGTTACATGCTCAGCATGGATCCCGATACAGGGCTTGATCTCATGACCCTGAGATCATGACCTGAACAGAAATCAAGAGTTAGATACTTGGGGTGCCTGGGTGGCTCAGTCGGTTAAGCATCTGCCTTCGGCTCAGGTCATGATCTCAGGGTCCTGGGATCGAGCCCCGCATCGGGCTCCCTGCTCAGCAGGGAGTCTGCCGCTCCCGCTCCCTCTGCTACTCTCTCTCTCTGTCAAGTAAATAAATAAAATATTAAAAAAAAAAAAAAGTTAGATACTTAACCGACTGAATCACCCAGGTGCCCCATAGAAACTTTTTCAATTAAACCAACTCCTTCCTGCTCAATAAAATCCATATAAGTCAAATTTGATGCCAGGACTTCCTAACTATAATAAATGACTGTAAATAGCATAATCTTTACTGTAATATTTGTCACACCTTGAATCAAGGTTCTCAAAAGGGCTATTTTATAAGAGACAACAGCTATTCATTACTGACTTTTGTTATGCCTATGTTCTAAACCAATAGTCCATCTTCCATATAGAAATTAAATTTTAAAAGCAATTAAGTAAAACAATATATCACAAATCCTTGAAAGGTATTATATATCAGGAAAGTCTAAATAACATAGCAACTGGGTTCCATTTGAGAAATCTGCTATCCATTCATTGTAAAGCTTGGGTAAACCCTTCATCACTAGGGTACCTCTGCTTTTTCATCTATAATATAAAAATAGGAGAAATAGATGCCCACTCATCCAAGTGAAGCATGTTGGGATCAAAGCATTAACATTCCAGTAGTCCTTCCTTAAATGTATCCAAAAAGTATTACAGAAAAATAAGCATTTTTCCTTGAAAAGACTAAAGCAATTTATAGCTAATGTTGAAAGACAATGCTTAGACAGAAAGATAGATTAACACCAACTTTGCTTATGCAGAGATGAATTTCTTTTCTTCAGTGTAATTTATGAAAAAGGAGAAACAGCCAAGTAAATAAAAGTTCTTTAGAAGAATACCGATATTAATTGAATATGAAAATTGATATCACTGAAGTTGAGCACTCTGGTTGCTTTGGGGACGAATGTGAAAGAATCATAGTTCATAAAAAGGACTTCATACCAATTCTCACATCAGAGTAGAATCAGGAACAGATTTACAAACAGACAATGACAGCTAAAGGGGATTTAGTTTTTCCAATGCAAATGGAGGCAGACATTTGATTTTTATTTATTAACTAAAGTTCTGTTTGGCATAAAATAATTGCTGGCCACCCTGAATTTTACACACTTTTCTTATAATCTCATATTTAAAAATGGGCTAGATGATTAGGATGATCAGTAGGGAGGTGGGACACTCCTAGGACCCAATGAATGGAAATAATTCCCTGAGTCTCCAGAGTCCCTTGTTACCATTGCCCTTCCCTGATATCAGTCCATTTTTGCCACAAATTGAAAGGTGCTACACTTTTTATTTGTTAAAACCTGAGTTCAAAAATCTACCAGCACTCTCAGTCTAAAAGATTTTTTAAAGTTTAGAAAATTGTCTTCAGTTTTTATAATAGTGCAGATTGATTTTTTTAAAATAGGTTTTCTATACTGTTTTTGGCATCAAGATCATGTAACTAGGGAGCATTTTCAAGCATCTTTTTTCAAGTTTTCTCTCTACTGCTTATACTTCCCTCAAAAGCAATTAATTTTTCATTCCTCATTAAAATAAGTGTGTTCATGTTTTTAAATACCAGCTAGCTTGCTTACTATCAGCCACTTGTCATGGTAGAAATGGTAAGCAATTTTGGATCATTCATCTTTTTCACAGGGAAAAGTAAGTCATCTTCAAATTTAATAGCTCTTTTAAATACCTCGCTGTGAGCGAACCTGGGAGCCTCTACATCAGACGAAAGAACATTACAGTCATGGGCACAGACATGTGTTAACTGCAAAATGTCAGAATATGCTGAAAATGAACAAATGCCGAAGATGTAAACTACAACAGAAAAATAAGACACTTGGGTTTTGTGAGTTGTTTGGTGTCTACTAACAATTTCTCTTAAAGTAAAAGAAATAAAAAAAGGGAAAAGTATAAGAGATAAAAGGAGAAACCTTCTCCCTCTTTGTGTTAAGATTTTAAAGATTTATTTTAGAGAGAAAGAGAGAGGGAGAACACTGGCAGGGGGCAGCCAGAGGAAGAGGGAGAGAGAATTTCAAGCAGACCCCCTACTGAGTGCAGATTCCCAAAGCCCAACTTGGGACTTGAACTCACGACCCCGAGTTCATGACCTCAGCCAAAATCAAGAGTTGGATGCTTAACCAATGTAGCCATCCAGATGCCTCTGTGTTAAGATTTTAGTTCCCGGTGTTTGAATCTAGTGCCTCCAGTGCAAAGTCAAATAGTGTCCTGAAACTTCGTTCAAGTGGCTACTGGCTCTTAATTCAGATTTTAAATATGCAGAATCCATAGAAGTTTAATTTTTCATCTGTATAGCTAGTGTCATTAAATCGACATCAGCTATATCTCAGACAAAACTACAAACTTTAACACTTTCATCTGTAGCAAAAGTAAAATGTATTTATTTTATTACTTTGTAAATTTTAATCATTCTATGTTCATCACCTTTAGACTAGTAATTATACTTTTGACATTCGATAGTGAGAATGTGTTAATAAAAACTTAATGTAACTTAAAATAGCATAATGTTTTATGCAATCTAAAATAACCACTAGCAGGAGGTAATTATGTAGCCAACGTTAGCTGTTGACAAAATATTATGTAGATATGAAAGGTTATATTTATAAAGCATTTTATAACATGAAAAAATCCTATAAAATTAAGTTTTAAAAGCTCTGTTCTGAATTACATATAAAGTATAAATGCAACCAAGCCAAACCTTATGTGTAGAAAAATTACCGGAAAGAAATATTTCTCAGTGTTATCATTGTGTGTGGTTGCTACAGTTATGGGATTTTCTTTCCTTTTCATGCTTTTTCCCCCTAAATTATTTTTATTGTAGTGTATATTCCAAGCTGCTATCATTTCCTGCCTGGACCATCACAAGAGCTCTCTAGCCAACCTCTCCACTTTCATTATTAAATGTTTTTTTTCATTACCCAAATATTAGCCAGAGTGATCTTCTTAAATAAGTTGGACCCTTCTTAAAGTAAGTTGGCTTTCTATTTCAATTAGAATACAATCCAAAATCTTTAACCTGTTGACAATAAACTGCTTGATCGGACCTGGTATATAGATCTTGTTTTATTGCGTACATATTGAAAGGATTTCCCATGTCTCCTAAAATTCATCATTCTCTTCCTGAAATAAAACTTGCATCTTATTTATGCTCTTTAGTTCAGTAAATTTCACCCAAATCACTGACTATGAATTATATTTCACACTCACAGCTTAGCCAACTTGATAATTTCAGCAACTTTTATTAAGAGAACATAGGTGTATTTCACATTCCACCCATATAAATAATAGGTGCAAATATATATAAATATAAGGTACAAATAAAAAAATGCTGCTAGTAATAGACGCTGAAGTAAGGGAGTATGAATGAATGATTGACAAGATGAATTCATATTAAGCGGCTTTTTCCTTACTGATTATATAGGAAGGGTGTGCTTTAAGTAGCAAAAACTATGATTTTTTAAGAGAGATTAAATCATTTGCTCTAGGAAAGGAGAACTGCGTTAATATTTAATGAGTTCCTACCTGTGGTAGATAACTAATATTTGTCATCTCACTTAAGACTGGAAGTGTTAGTAAATACCTGATGCAAGGAAAACAAAGATTGCCAAATAGCAATCTGAAGTAAGCTGATTCTTTTTCTTAGTTCCAGTTCAGTGGGTCTCCCTGGGTAGAAATTAAAAGAGCTAGATCAGTATTGCCTAATAGAAAAATAAGCCATGCAGGTAATTTTAAATTTTCTAGTAGCTGTATTACAAAACTAAAAATGAAACAGGTGAAATTAATGTTAATAATATATTTTATGTAACCAAATGTACCTAAAATATCAATATTTTAATATCTAATCAATATCAAAATTATTAATTAGATATTTTACCTTTTTTGTACTAAGTCCCCAAATTCCACTGTGCATTTCATACTTAGAACCATCCCAGTTTGAACTAGCCCATTTCAAGCACTCAACAGCCATCTCTGGCTAGGGGCCACCATGTTGGACAGCATATGGTTCAATAATAATCCAAGAGGAGAAAGTAACCAAGTAAGAGTCTAAGTTTAGTTTTCTGGGTGGCTCCTGAGGCAAATTGTAATGCTTCTCTGGGATTGGTTGCCTTCAGTTTTTGAGACACCAAAGCTGGGAAGTCTGGATTCAAACAGTCTGAAATGGGTTGTCCAAGATCCCAGCCAGCCAAAGTTCAATCAGTAGATGTGCTTGGTTGCACATCATTGAAACTTGGCAAGATTTCTCTTTGCCATCCAAACAAGTCTGCAATTCACCACAGATGAAAACACGAGTCTTTTATTTCTTCATCAACCACATTGATCTTTAGTTAGGGTGACATTATGATTGATTATTTAAACAGGGATACTTTTGAGAGAGAAAAGAGGTGCTCTTAATAATTACTTTGGGACAATAGGCATAATAGGAGACTGTCCCTGCTGACAGATCAGGACACATGGTCACTCTACCTTTACTCAGCATTTCTACCTCTCAAAACAACCTGAGTTACCCCCAGTAGGTACACACATCTTCAGGGTCTATGTAACTCGATGAAGAGGAGCCAGTTCCCACAGGAGTCCTGCACACAAAGCCCTAAATCCCCCCCCATAGAACTCTAGGTCTCATCCCAAGAACCAGCATCATAAAGGGTCTTTTACTCACACGTCTAATAGCATTGCTTTGATGCAATTTGCAAACTTCCTGTTTTGCAATTTTCCACTCTGGCTCTTGCTTAAATTGGGGGTTTAATGAGAAATGGCTGTTGTCAGCTAAATGAAGCTTTTTCTTGGCAGGGTCTCCCAAGGAAACTAGAGGACCAGTAAACAAAGCTGTGCATGCGGGTGGCCAGCAGAGGATGGGTTTTGTGTGTGTGTGTGTGTGTGTTTGGCCCTTTTCTCTCCTTTTCTTTTTTCTTTTCTTTTCTCTTCTTTTCTTTCTTTTTCTCCTTCTATAAAAAAAGAAATGGAACAATCAGCAATGACAGCTGAGGGAAATGTTCCACGCAAAGTAACAGATGGCTCAAAGCCACCTTCATTTCTGAGTGAGAGGGAGAAGGCCTGTGGGCCCGGAAAATTGAAGGTTTGGAAACTAATTCTGTTTGACTCTTTAATCCATTTCAAACATGGGCCCCAAAATGAAAGATTAAAGGATTTTACTTTTGCTGCTGAGTATATTCAGCTTGGAAGGGTAAAAGACATAGAAATAGGATGTCTGTGGATAGAACGGCAGGAGGTTGAACAGAGAAACTTACCTTTATTAGCCCCATGGTAGTTGGATAAAATTCTCAAATTAGAATTTTGTTATTGTTGTTGTTTATGTTAAGATTGAAGTGTTTTACACTGGGTTACCATATGAGGCTATGTTTTATATAGAAACTACAGGTCAGATTACTTAGAACAAAAAGTCATAAAGTAAGATTTAGAGGTTAGTTAGTATAAGCAACATAGCAAAAGTAATGAAAAGCACAAAAGATGCAAGCCCATTCATTTATTCATCAAATATTTATTGAGTACCTAGTATGTGGCGGGCAGTGTTCCATTTTAGGTTTGGGGATCAGCTGTGAACAAGGTGGAGAAGTACTCTGTCCTCTACATTACAGCAGCAAGAAATTGACAATAGAGAAGTAAAGAAATAGTAAGATAATTTTAGGAATGCATAAACATGTGAAAAAAATGTAAGAGGGTATTATTGGGAGAAAAATAAGAAGGATGAAATGGGGGGTACTTTAAATTGTGTGGCCAGGGAAGACCTCTCTGAGGAGGTGGTATTTAACCTGAAACCTGAATGGTAAGAAGGAGACTTCCAGATGGCAGGAACAGTGTGTGCAAAGGCAACTTGGCCTACTACATGCCAGACATCATTCTAGCTACTAGGGATATAGTGTGAAGAAATCAGGCACAATTCTTGCCCTTCTAAAGCTTACCTTTTTGTGTGGGTAGAAAATTAAGTAAGGGCTAAATAGAAGAACTTAGCTGGGGGTGCTAGGTAGAAAAATCAATCAGAGAAGGCAATAGGTTATGGCTCAGAGAAGGTTTCACTGGGAAGTTGACATTTGAGCAAGGACTTACGGAGGCAAGGGAATGAGCCCTGCAAATGTATGGGGGAAGGCAAATGTTCTGGACAGAGGGATCAGCCAATGCAAAGGCCTTAGGCAAGAATCTGTGCAGCTTATTTGAGTAACAGCAAGGAGGCCAATGTAGCTACAGTTTACCCCTGAAAAGGACAAGAGTAATTTTTACTTACTAGTTAATATCAGATGGGTGCCTTCCAGGTGGAGAGTCTTTCTAGCCCAGAACTATCATACCTCCTGCACAAGGAAGCTCTCTCTCTGATGGGGGAAGGCCCATGTCTGGCTCTAGGGAGATAATACTCACTTTGAGTAATATCATTTCATTTTCTTATTTTCCTCACATTCTTCAAATTCCACAATGCTTTCCAGATATTATAAACTCTACAATTTAAAATATGTGTTCAGAAGTAGTTTGCTTCAATATTTTCTAACTTGATTGTTTTAGTTGTAAGGAAAAATTAAAGATTCCCTGGCCAAAATACAAATCAAAATCACAATGAGATACCACCTTACACCTGTCAGAATGGCTAAAATTAGCAATACAAGAAACAACAGGTATTGGCGAGGTGGCAGGAAAGGGGAACCCTCTTACACCGTTGGTGGGAATGCAAGCTGGTGCAGCCACTCTGGACAGCAGTATGGAGGTTCCTCAAAAAGTTAAAAATAGAACTACCTACCCTATGATCCAGCAACTGCACTACTAAGTATTTACCCAAAGGACACAAAAATAGATCCAAAGGGGTACATGCACCCTGATGTTTATAGCAGCATTATCAGCAATAGCCAAACTATGGAGAGAGCCCAAATGTCCATCATCTGATGAATGGATAAAGAAGATGTGGTGTATCTATATACAATGGAATATTACTCAGCCATCAAAAATGAAATCTTGCCATTGGCAATGACATGGATGGAACTAGGGTGTATTATGCTAAGTGAAAGAAGTCAGAGAAAGACAATTATCATATGATTTCACTCATATGTGGAATTTAAGAAACAAAACAGATAAAAATATGGGGGGAGGAAGAGAGAGAAACAAACCATAAAAGACTCTTAGAGAACAAACTGAGGTGTGATGGGGGGAGGTGGGTGGGGGATGGGCTAGATGGGTGATGGGCATTAAGGAGGGCATTTGATATGATGAGCACTGGGTGTTGTAAGTGATGAATCACTGAATTCTACTCCTGAAACCAATATTGCACTGTATGTTAACCAAATAGAATTTAAAAATTTGAAAAGAAAAAAAAAAGATACCCTGGCCAATAATATAAAACTTCAGGATTTAATCAATTATTACTATGTTGTTTAATCTTCAGTTCTCAAGGACAACTTACAGATAACTTTCTGTTATTAATTTTTATTTTAATTCATTGTGGGCAGAGAACTTACTTTGCATGATGTAGACTATTTTCCCAATACTGAGATTTGTTTTAACAGTGCTCAATGTGATCGTAGTGATTGTTCCGTGTATACTTGGAAAGAGTATGTATTCTGCTGTTGGGTAGAAGTTCTACATATGTCAATTGTATCAGTTGGTTGATAGTGTTGTTCAATCTCCTATATTTTTAAGATTTTCTGTCTAGTTTTAGTCCACCAGTTAGTGAAGGAAATGTGTTAAATCTCCAACTACAAGTGGATATGTTCATTTCTCTTTGAGTTCTCTCAGCTATCTCCTTATATATTTTGAAGCTCTATTAACAGAGGCAGACACATTTATAATTGTTATGCTCTCTTAATCAGTTTGTTAATCATTATGAAATGCACTATTTTATTCCAGATAATAGTTCTTGAAATAAACCTTATCTATTGTTAATATAATTGAGTTCGTTTTTTTGTCCAATCTAACAATTTCTACCTTCCAATTGGAGCATTTAAACAATTTAAATTTAATGTAATTTTTATACAGTTGAGTTTAAATCTACCATTTGATATTTAATTTCTATTTTTCAGTTGATTCTTTGTTTTCTTTTACTCTTTTTCTGCTATCTTTTGGAATGAACACTTTTCGTGCTTCCACGTTCTATCCACTATTGTCTTCTTAACTATACTCTTTTTATATTTTTTAGCAATTATTCTTGGGGTTATAACATTCATTTCTAAATTATCACTGTCTACCTTTAAATAATGGAGTGCTACCTAATGTATAAAAACCTTACAACAGGGGCACCTGGGTGGCTCAGTCGTTAAGCGTCTGCCTTCAGCTCAGGTCATGATCAGGATCGAGCCCCGCGTTGGGCTCCCTGCTCCGCGGGAAGCCTGCTTCTCCCTCTCCCACTCCCCCTGCTTGTGTTCCCTCTCTCGCTGTGTCTCTCCCTGTCAAATAAATAAATAAATAAAAACCTTACAACAGAATACTTTCTCTTCCCATCTTCTGTGTTATGCTGTGGTCAATTTTTCTTCTACATATTGTAAAGCCCACAAAACACTGCTACTAATTTTGCTTAAATAGTCAATTACCTCTTAAATAGATAAAACATGAGAAAAAATGTTTTATATTTACCCCCATAATAACCATTTCTGACACTTTTCATTTTTTAATGGAGATCCAAATTTTCAACTAATTCCATTTCTTTCACTTCTCTTTCTTATACCATAGATCCCCTGGCACTAAATTCTTTAAACTGTTCCTTTAAAAAAATTCTTTTATTTTACCTTAATTTTTCAAAGATGTATTCCTGGATATAGAATTCTTTTTTTTTTTTTTTTTCTTAATTTTTTTTTTTTTTTTTTAAGATTTTTTTTTTCTTTTGAGAGAGCGAGAATGAGAGAGAGTACATGAGAGGGGGGAGGGTCAGAGGGAGAAGCAGGCTCCTCGCCGAGCAGGGAGCCCGATGCGGGACTCGATCCTGGGACTCCAGGATCATGACCTGAGCCGAAGGCAGTTGCTTAACCAACTGAGCCACCCAGGCGCCCTGGATATAGAATTCTAATTAAACAACTTTTAATTTTTTTTTCTTTTGGTGTTTCAATCCATTGTCACTGGCTTGTATAGATACTAAAAAGAATTCTATAATTCTTATATCTGACCGTCTGTACATAATGTCTCCCTCCTCTTGCTGCTTTTAAGATTTTCTTTGATTATTGATGTTCTGAAATTTAACTACAGTATGACTGTGTGGTCTTTTTTTATGTTATTCCTTGTAATCACTGAGCTTCTTTTATCATCTTCTTATTTTTTAAATTAATCCACCGTTTCTTAATTTCTCATCTCTTACCATTTTTTTGGAGTAATCAAGTATTTTTATCATTTGATTTCCCCCATTAGTTTGTTAGTTATCATTCTAGTGATTAGATATTACAATATGCACACGAAACTTATTACTGTCTATAATAAAATTAGCATTTTTAGCACTTCCCAGATAATACAAAGAACTTAGAATACTTTAAATTCATTTACTCCCTACTGTCTTTTGTGCTGTTGTCATGTGTGTTAATTCTCCATGCATTTTCAACCCCAGAAGATATTATCTTTATATTATTGCTTTATTTTATTGTTTTATACAAGTCAATATATTTACTCACATATTCACCTTTCTAGCACTCTTCCCATCTTTGTGCACTTCTGTGATTTCATTTAAAATAATTTTTCTTTTTCTTGAAGAATTATTTTAAATATTTTTTATTGTGTAGTTTTGCTGGTACTTAGTTTTTGTTTGTATGAAAACATCTTTATTTTCCCCTTCATTTCTGAATAATATTTTCATTCAAAATAGTGTTCTAGGTTGCCAGTTTTTTATTTCAGCACTTTTTAGATGCTACCAAATTGTCTTCTGACTTCTGTTATTTTCTGTTGAGGTAATCAATTTGTAATTGCTACTTTGAAAGTAATGTCTTTTCTTTCCCCAGCTACTTCTAAACTATTTTAGTTTTTGCTTTTATTTACAGCAGTTTGACTACATTGTACATTGTACTACATTGATGGTTTTCTTTGTATTTAATAATTTTAGGGTTCTTAAGAGTTTTTTGAATGTAGGTTGGTGTGTTTCATCAGGTTTGGTAAATTCTCAGTCATTATCTCTTCAAATATTGTTCCTGTCCTATTTCTCTTTCCTCTATTTTTGTAAACCCTATCACAAGTGTTAGCCCTTTTCTTTTTTTTACTATATTTCAGCATAGATAGATAGATAGATATAGATAGATACATACATATATACCCTTATATACTCTGTATTTTTGGTCTTCTTTTCTCTCTGTGGTTCAAGGTGAATTTTCCTTCACTTACCTATTTTCTAGTTCACTAATTCCTTCTTCTGCTGTAATTTTCTATTAAACCCATCTATTGAGTTATTAATCTAAGATACTGTTATCTTTCAGTTGTACAATTTCTATTGGATTCTTTATTTAAAGATTCCAGTTTCCTATTCTCCAGCTTGTATCAGTTTTCTCAAAACTACTAATTACAGTTAATCGGAGGTATCCTTCAAATAATTCCAATATCTTGGTTGCCTGTAGACCCATTTCTTTCACTTTCTTTTTATCTTGTGATTTCCAGTTATTTGGTCTCTAAACATGCCCAGGGATTTTTAATTGCTCAAATGGGTATTACCTATGAAAAATTGTAGAGGGTCTTGTGACATTGTTTTCTTCCATAAAACGTTAACTTTTCTTCTGGCAGGCAATTAGAGTAGGAACATGTAACCTTGATTCAATGGGCTATCGGGAGAAATCAGGTTGAATTTCAATATTTTGTGAGGGCTTGTCTATTTCCAGTTTGCCTTTACTTTCCACGGGTAGTTCTTCATGGGTCTCAACTAAAAGAGTAGAATGTTTACCATTGCAGCTCATCCTTGGTTGGGACATGAACTCCCATTTGTGTCTCCCCAGCACCATGATAGCAACAAAATTTGCTCGGCTATTAACCTCTTTTGTGTGTCATTATGTTTGTCTTCTAATTTTTTCACCCTCCACAGCTTTGCAATGGCAAAATGTCTCCAGGGGAAAAAGCAACAGAGAATGTCAAGTTGTCTCATTGCATTTTCTTCCTTTTCAGAATATTTATCCCTACTCCTTTCCCCCTTGATTGTTCTCTAGTGCCTTCACATAGCTACATTTTAGTATTTGTCCAGCTTTCACTCAGGTTATCAGAGGGAGAGTTGATTTGATATAAGTTATTCTGATTCTCAAATATGTAGATTAAAGTATTTTAAATTTTTCACTTCTAAATATCACTTGGATGAAAAAAATATTTAGATATCAAAGAATCATTATATTTCTGCCAAGTAAAATAACAACATGAAGTTAGGACACCTATTACTTGACAACCACATTTTTAAAGGATGACTACTTTGTAATCATGCTGGAAACCAAGTGATAGGAGGAAAGAAAGAAATCATGAGATCATATTACCAGCAAGATGTTAGTCGAAACCAAAGGGAAAGATACTGGAAAACAAGTTCTGCAATGTCAGTGTGGGTGTATATAGGAGGAGGAGAACCATTATTAGCTTATTTATTTTTAGAATGTATCTTTTTCATTTTAAAAATATTATCATTTATCAGGTAGCACTATGGTCTTTCAGTGTAACTTGATCAAAGATGTTGATTGAAAGGCAGGTGCTATTAATTATTTTGTGTCTGCTGAAATTTTGAAAATAAAGTGGCAGAACTGAGTGTCCCCCTTTCCTCAGCTATTAAAAAAATCACAGCGGGCGCCTGGGTGGCTCAGTCATTAAGCGTCTGCCTTCGGCTCAGGTCATGATCCCAGGGTCCTGGGATTGAGTCCCACATCGGGCTCCCTGCTCGGCAGGAAGCCTGCTTCTCACTCTCCCACTCCCCCTGCTTGTGTTCCTGCTCTCGCTGTCTCTCTCTCTGTCAAATAAATAAATAAAATCTTTAAAAAAAAAAAATCACAGCTGCATCAGTTATATGAGAGACTGCATCACATGGTAACACTGATGGAAAAGTGCTATTCTGTGCTCAATCTATAGTAAGAGCAGTTATGGAAATGAGTGGATGAGGGGAAAAAATGAACAAACACAACCTCCAGACCATTTATTTGGGTTATCAACATCCAGCAAACTACCGACCTGCCCTCATACAACAAAAATGCTCACCCACTGGAGAGTGATGTTACAGTTCACCAAACAGGTGATATGAGGAGGAATGAGAAGGGATCTTGGAATCATAGTAACCAAGGTTCAAATTCCTGGCTTCTGTCACTTCTTACCTATGTGGTCTTAGTCACATTGCCCGAGTCTCTGATTTTTCATTTGTAATATGAGGATCATGATACCTACTTGCAATGCTGTTGCACAGGTTAGAAATATCCTATCAAGGGGCGCCTGGGTGGCTCAGTAGGTTAGGTGTCTGCCTTCTGCTTAGGTCATGATCCTGGGGTCCTGGGATCAAGCCCTGCTTCAGGCTCCCTGCTCAGCGGGGAGTCTGCTTCATCCTCTTTCTCTACCCCTTCTCCCCCATGCTCTCTCATGCACCATCTCTCTCTCTCTCAAAAAATAAATAAAATCTTAAAAAAAAAAAAAAAAGAAATATCCTAGCAAAATAACAGACATAAATAGGGTCTCAATAAGTAACTGGTATTCTTGTAATTTCTTTCTCAAAATCATCAGGATAATAATGTCTATTTAGTTACTTATTGTCATGTAACATTTACGTGGAAGACAATTTGCCTTAGAGGTTCCTTCAGAACGAACTTTCAATTTTTATATCAAAAGAGTCATGTAAAATTAGCAAAGGGTTAGATGATGATTTCATTAAGAGTTCATAATAATCATCCCAGGAGCTATTAGTAATTTCTCACGGAGAAAAGAACCAAACACTATAAGGTTGAGAAAAAAGGAAATCAAATGAGTGCTTTTGTAATTATGATTTGTATTCCATTTATCACTTGAATACAATGAGACTTCAATGCAGCCTTCCTTGTTCTCAGCGATTGGAAAGACAAAATTAATTTGTGGCACAATGACCTTGACATTGATCAGTGTACTCTTTATGGTACCACAACTTTGACGATAATTCATAAACAAGAACATCTACTTTATTGACCTTACCACCACTGTTCATCACCTCATTCATGTCCTCAACTTACTGCCTCACTGGGTTTAGGATTCCTGGTCCATAATTATAATCACTCTATCTCCCACTCAATTTCCTTGCTCCTTCCCCCTCCATTATGAAGGCACAGCAAAACATCAACTGTCTGACTATGACCCATTCCTCTTTATAGAAAAACTTGAGTGTTGTATGTTTGTTCTTCCTACCCCCTCTGCACTCATTCCCTCTTAAGCCTACTCCAGCCAATCAGACTTGTGTGCACCCCTCCTCTCAAATTATTCTTATCAAAGGCATCAAATCCCGTAGTCAACACCACATCTCCATCTTACTCAGCAGCATTTGATGTCAGTGATAATTCCCTACTTTTTAAAAAACCTCCTTTAACTGGCTGCAGGGACACAATAATTGTTTACTTTGTTTCAGACTTCACAGATTGTTACTCCTTAGACTCCTCTGAGACACCTCCCCTTCCTCCTCCTTTCCTTTTCTTGATTTCTGAATATTGCAGTCCACTGGGGCAAGTCCTCGGACTCCTCTTTATCCATATTCACTCTCTTGATCATCTCATCCAGACTGTGGCTTTAAGTAGTATCTGCAGGGGCGCCTGGGTGGCTCAGTCGGTTAAATGTCTGCCTTCAGCTCAGGTCATGATCCCAGGGTCCTGGGATCGAACCCCACATCGGGCTCCCTGCTCAGCCGGAAGCCTACTTCTCCCTCTCCCACTCCCCCTGCTTGTGTTCCCTCTCTCGCTGTGTCTCTCTCTGTCAAATAAATAAATAAAATCTTTAAATAAATAAATAAATAAATAGCATCTGCATATTTCATCAAGTCTGAGATTCTGTGATAGGCTGAATAGTGGCTCTCAAAGATATCCAGGCCCAAATCCCTGGTGGCTGTAAATGTTACCTTATATGGCAGAAAGGGCTTTGCAAATGTGATTCAGGTTAGGATATTCATATGGGAAGATGGATCAGGGTGTTCAGGTGGGCCCTAAATGTAATCACGAGTGTCCTTGTAAGAGGGAGGCAAAGGGAGATTTGACTACAGAGACAGAGGTGATGTGATGACGGAGACAGATGCTATGCTGCTGGGTTTGAAGATGGAGGCGAGGGCCACAAGCTGATGAATGCAAGGACCACAGCACTCAGAGCTGGAAAAGGCAAGAAAATGAATTCTCCCCTAGAGCCTCGGAAGGAATGTGGCTTTCGTTTCAACCCAGTGAGACCGTTTGGACTTGTGGCCTCCAGAACTATAAAGAGTAGAAATTTGTGTTGTTTTAAGCCCTCAAGTTGGTGAAAATTTACTACAGCAGCCTTAGGGAATAGATACAGTTATACTTTTTTCCTTACATTTTAAATTCTTTGAGATCAGGATGCATGGAACAATCACGGCAGGAGAATTGCTGTCAGCCAGACAGAAGTTGTGACCTCGTTTGAACAGTTCAGTAGTGTTAAGTATATTCACATTGTTGTGCAACCCATCTCCAGAACTCCTTTCATCTTGCAAAACTGAAACTGCGTATTTATTAAACAACAACACCCCACTGCCCTCTCTTCCCAGCCCCTGGCAACCACCCCTCTACTTTCTGTCTCTATGGACTTGACCTCATGTAAAGGGAATCACACTGTTTTTGTCTTCTCATGACTGGCTTGTTTCACTAAGTATATATCATCAAGCTTCATCCATGTTGTAGCATGTGCCTGGATTCCCTTTCTCTTTAAGACTGAATAATATTCCATCGCAGATATACCACATTTTGCTTATAATGTATATACCACCTTTTATTTATCCAGTGGTCTGTCAATGGACATTTGGTTTGCTCCCCCCATGGCTTTTCATCACGCTGGGAATAAAATCCGAAGTCCTTACCATGGCTTACAAGGCCCTTTATGATCTGGCCCTTAGCCATCACCTCAGCCTCTTTGCCTATTAAGCTTCTCCTTACTATCCTCCAGCCACCCCAGCCTCCATCATACCCATGCTGTTACCTCTTTTCCCAGGATTCCTCTGTGCACAGCCCACATGGCTCCTCCCTCTCTTCCCTAAGGCTCCCCTCAAATGTCCCTTCTGAGAGGACACCACCCTGACCACCTCACCTAAAACAGAGCTGCTTCTGCCTGGCTGCCATCGTGTTGTGCTGACTCATGTTCCTCCATAGCTCTTACTGCCTGACATGATTTGTGTTTTTATGCATTTATTTACTGTCTGTCTCCCAACCAGAATAAAATACCAAGAGTGCAGGGATTTTGTGTCATTAAATGTTAACTCCTGAGTGCCTAAAATAAGAAATAGTACATACTAGAAATTCAATAAATGTCCTAGAATATTGAATGAAGTAAAAGAGATCAGATTCAGTGATTTACTTTCAGAATATTTTAAGTTTTTCAATTAAAAGACTTTATTTCTTGGGGCTCCTGGGAGGCTCAGTCGGTTAAGCATCTGACTCTTGGTTTTGGCTCAGGTCATGATCTCAGGGTCGTGGGATCAAGCCCCACAACAGGCTCGGCACTGGGCATGGAGCCTGCTTAAAATTCTCTCTCTCCCTCTTCCTTTGCCCCTCCCCTCGGCGCACCCCCACCCAACACACACACGCTCTCACTCTCTCTCCAAAAAAAAAAAAAAAAAAAAAAAAAACCTTTTTTTTAAGAAAAAATGCATGGAAAGTACAGAGGGGGGTGCCTGGGTGGCTCAGTTGGTTAAGCGACTGCCTTCGGCTCAGGTCATGATCCTGGAGTCCCTGGATCGAGTCCCGCATCGGGCTCCCTGCTCGGCGGGGAGCCTGCTTCTGCCTCTGACCCTCTCCCCTCTCATGTCTCTCTCTCTCTCATTCTCTCTGTCTCAAATAAATAAATAAAAAAAATCTTTAAAAAAAAAAGTACAGAGGGTTCCCATATACTCCCTCTCCTCCCTCTAGTTTCCCCTGCGATTAACATTTTGCATTAGTGTGGCACATTTGTTGCAGTTGATGAACCAATATTAATACATTAGTATTAACTAAAATTCATGGCTTACATTAGGGTTCAGTCTTTGTATTGTACATTCTATGGATTTTGACAAATGCATAATGTCATGTATCATTAGGGTATCATACAGAATAGTTTCACTTCCCTAAAATTTTCCTTGCTCCACCTATTCTTACCTTCTTTCCTTCTCCCCAGCCTCTGACAATCCCTGGAGGGTTTCCAGTTTTAGGTGACTAGGTGACTAGACGCTTCCCAGGACAGACATGAGAAAGCCCATGTGTGAGTTTTCTGCTGCTCTTAACACACTATCTTCAGGCTGAATGTTCTTGCCTTTCAAAGCTATTAAGGAACCGCAACACATTTCTTGAGTTAAAAAAAGAAAGGAAGGGGGGAAAAAACACTTCACCTAATAATGTTCCATCTTGTTCTCCTTTCAGAAAGATTGCTCGGTTCCTAATTATCACCCAGCTGTGGTCCCAGAGGCTGACGTCTGAAAGCTGTGATGAATAGGGGGACTCACTAGGAAGTTGTTTCTCACATAGATTCATTTCCTCCTTCTAGGATTCTCCCCACTCCCACTTTTTTTTCTCATCTTCATTTTCTAACAAGTTGGAGTTATTGAGATTTCTAAATCTGTTTTTATGCAATGCCACTTTAATTAAGAAATGGCCAGAAGCAAATTGATTTTTCCAGTCAGTTATGGGGGGAGGCTGTGCTTGAACATTTCCAAATCATAGAGGCTCTACTATGGGTATTGAGGTGGGGAGTAGGGAATATGGAGAGCCACCAAAGGCCCGGGTGTCTTTCTGTGGGGATGGGGACAGAGGAACTGCTAAGTGAATGACTTGTCTTTCCTGATAAGGAGAAGGTCTCTATCCTATTTACTACCTGTGAAAGCGACTGAAATGTGACAAGGGGGAAATAAGGATTTGAGGTCTTTAGCTTGGCTCCTGGGGGTTCCTCCTTCCTTTACTCATATGACCACTAGCATTGGACAATTCCATTAGCCTTCAGTGCTAGGCTCTCTCCTTGGAGAAACTTGCTAATTATAAAATCACAGCCATTGCTAAATGCAGAGAAGTCTACTGAGTGCTAAGGAAGAAGAGAATGTATTTGAGAGAGGAAATTATTTATGTTCACTGTATAAATCAAGTTCTTAAGAATGGTTTGCTTCCCCAAATTGCTTGCCATTTCCCCAGCACATAATTCTTTCTTTCACACATGTTTTCCATGTGCTCATCCTGATGTGAGTATTCCCATTTCTTTCTTTCTCCCTCTTCTCCATCAGTGACATCTTCTCTGTGGCCCCAGGGAGTGAGTCACTCCTTGTTCAATCTCCCCATCGTTCCTTACATCATTTTAATGTAACACTTTTTGCTCCTCTACTAAGTGAGAAGTTCTTTCTTAAAGGCAAGAAGTTCATCTAACCCTCCACAGTCCATAGTTAAGAGCTTCGGAAATCGTTGATTGCAAGAGTGAGCTTATATCTTTTAACTAGAGTGTATGTAGCAGGAGTCCTGGCTTGGGTACAGGCTGTGGGGACCCTATGGCCATTCCAGCATGTCCGAGGATAGGTGGAACCAGGCCACTACAAGCTGTTTTCATGAGGACAGAGAATCTCTGGGGAAAGAATCAGTACTACAAGACTCTTTCCTGGAAAGACCTAATCTCTCCTGCCTCCGGGCCTCTCTACACATGCTCCACACATGTTCTGCCTGAAACTCTTCCTCCATTTCTGTACCAAGCTAATTTCATTTATGTTGCAGAGCTGAGCTTAAATTTCATTTCCTTAGGAAGCTTTTGCTAGCCACGCAGACTGTCAGCTTCCCTCATTCTTCCCTATCAAAGCCTGGGGATTCTTTTTTTTTTTTTTTTAAAGATTTTATTTATTTATTCATGAGAGATAGAGAGGCAGAGGGAGAAGCAGGCTCCCCGCGGAGCAGGGAGCCCGATGCGGGACTCGATCCCAGGACCCTGGGATCATGACCTGAGCTGAAGGCAGACGCTTAACCGACTGAGCCACCCAGGTGTCCCCAAAGCCTGGGGATTCTTGAATCAGTACCTACATCATGCTTAGTTATTGTCCAGTGTCTGTCCTGCTAGCTTGTAAATTTCTTAAGGTCAGGACCATCTCTGTCTTGTTTACTGCTTTACTCCAGAATCTGGCCCAGTTCCTGTGCACAACAGTGACTCAAAAATATTTGTTAAATAAACAAATGAGTATATGCAAATGCTACACTTCAGTGACTCATAAGCACATCAAACTGAATATGTTGCAGACTTCTGGTTCCCCCTCTGAAGTCTGTTCTTCATCTTCCTCATTTTAATAAATGCACCCATATTTATCTAGTTGCTTAGCCCAGAAACTTGGTAGTTGGTCTTGACTCCTCTCCTTCACCACAACTCCGTATTGAATCTATCAGCAAATCCTTCCAGAATACCTCTTCCATTTACTTATAGCCATCTCCAATGTCACTGTCCTCCTTCAAGCCACCATCATTTCTCACCTGGATGACTGCAAATCATGGCCCGTCTGCTCTACCTGCTTGCATTCTGTTCCCTTCTACTTGCTATTTAAACTGCTAAGTGACTACTAACTCCCCACAGAGCAGTCAAGATGATCTTTGCAAAATGTAAAGAAAACTATCCCATTGCTCTGTTCTTTAATGGCTATCCCAGTACAACCCACAAACCCAAACATAGCCTAGCCATTCCTTACTGCTCCAATCCCACCTCCTGCCACTCTGCCTCTCTCACTCAGCTCTAGCCATGCTCACTCCAAGCTTATTTTAGGTCATTGGATGTACCATGTGTCTTTCTTCCTTATGCTCTTTGCGATTCCCTTTGCCTGGAAAACTGTTCACCCATCTCCTCATTTCCTTCTCATCCTCTGGGTTCAAGTTACATGTCATTTCCTGAGTGAGGCCACCTCCTGACAACTTCATCAGTTCTTGGTCCTTATTACAACACCTCAACTATTTCCTTCTTAGCATTTCATATAGATAGTTGTCCATTTATGAATTTGTCATGATGCTTGTTTTGCACATAATTGTGCACCATTTGTTGACTGAAAGAGCATGAAAAAAGCTCAAGGGCAATGGCATGGGAACAGAGTAGAAGGGTAGTTATGAGGAAAGTACAGGATCTGCAGTGGTCCAGACATTGCTTCCCTCTGCCTTGGTCACCATTAGCCTTGCTGTAGACATCTGCAACAATCAGCCTCTCTGTGGGCATTGGAGGCCAACCTCTCACCTAAGGCACAGGAGAGATAGATGCAGCACCATGGAAGGCTGGACATGTGGGATCCCATCAGGACAAAGAAGTTTAGTTGTTTGAACCCTTGGGTAGTGCCATATGGGAAGAATTTGGGCCTTGCTAGGACCCAAATGGGAAGAATTTCTGGGGGCTAAAGATTCTATGGAGTGAATGAAGGTAGAGCTAGAAAAATGCCATCTTGTGAGCATTGTGGCCAGGCACGTGTAGATTTCGATTAATTTAAGTCTGTCAATCAGTAACTTATTTGGGGTTTGAGTTTTATCCTCAAGACACTTAGCATAGGGGCAACATTAATAATCACTGACATCAATAGTGGTGGAAGATGAGTTCTCAGGGAGTTGAATAAAACCTCAGTCCCACTGGTGGGAGTGGTTGCAATTTTATGAAGTCACTTTGGAAGTACATTAAAAAGCAGACACAAAAGGTCATTGAGCCATGTTCCAGCTGCTGTAGAAACCCTTCAGGTATTTATGTCAATGAGTACATTAACAGTCTTAATAGGTCACAGGTGGCTGCATTTTATTTTTTAAAGCATTCTTACAAGGCGATCCAATTTAAGTATACATTTGGGCCAAATTCTCATCCTTTATGGCTCTATGGGGACATGAATTCATTAGTGAAAAGGCATAGAGTTCTTTAAAAAGAAGAATTGTCTACCAATTAGTTAGTTGGCCTAAAATATTAGGAACTCTGTATCCTCTTTCCACTCTGTTCATTGTCATATTATTTCCTTCAGTGGGGGCTAGTTTTCCTCAGGGCTGATGTTTCTTGTTGTCTTTCCCAACATGGGTTTTACATCATGACAGTGAGATCACAACAAACCAACATGGATCAGTCTTGCTCAATATCTGGCCTCTTCAGTCTTCCTCTCCCTCTATGAAGGAGACTACATAAGCCCAGTTTCAGGTTCACCCATTCCCCAGGCTTAAACAGCAGCAAGATGTTCCAGAACACACCCTGAATTTCCACACAAAGTCTTATGTGCTGCCAGTCCAGCTCTGACCTTGTGTAGAGGCCTTTCTGTCTAGAACTAGTCTCCACCTCCTGGGCCAGTTCTGAAAAATGGGCTTCTCCCTCACCCCCGTGCCTGAGTTTCTGCACTGGAAACCCGAGGCTAGCATTGTCTCTTTTTTTCTCATTTACTTCTTTTTCTTAAAAAATTCATTTATTATGGTAAGATATACATAACATGATATTTCCCATTTTAACCATTTTGAAGTGTACAGTCCATTCACCTTGTAAATTCATTCATATTGTTGTACAAACATCACTGCTATCCTTCACCAGAACTTGTTCATCATCCCAAACTGAAACTCTGTACCCATGAAAAACTAACTCCCCATTCTCCTACCCCCATGGCCCCTGGTAACCCCTCTACGACTTTCTGGCCATTGTCTCTCGTACCAAATCTTGCCTTGATCTTGCCTACCCACCTCTTCGTCCCCTAGCCATAAGGACTGGTCAGAGACCAGAATGTTATTTTTGAATTTTGATTTGAGAGATGAAGCCTTGCTACTTGCTAACAAAACTTTTATATTTTCTGCCTGGGTGGACTTCTGAGTATCTCTTCCTACCTCAGTCTTCCCTGCCCCTCTCTGCCTGTCTCTCATAGTTGCCCTACTATTTTGCTTTGAGTTCCTTACCCTTCGACACACTCTTCCTACTTCCAATCTCCATTTCCCCATGTCTGTGGCTTATTTCCATACTTTCTGAAGCAGTGTTCTGTCTGCCAGATGACCCTTCTCAGCACCTATACCTGGACCCTCTCCCTCCCCCCTTGCTCTAAATCTTCATCCCTCCCAGCATGCTTTCCAAGGCTACTTGGCAGCCTCTTGAAGTAAGAGAACATTGCCATTCAGTGATGATCACATGGAGACAAAACCACTGGCTCTGCAAACTCTTGTATATAAAGCTCTATGTCCTCTTGGAGGACATAGATTCAAGTTCAGAATTAGTGGCAAAAGGCAATGAGAATTGACAAAGTACTGCATGAGGAGAACAGACAGCACTCAGGCAACACAAATGAAATGAGTTTTAATATACTGGAATGATCCAGTATGAAATCTCATTTTCTATATAGATTTAAAAGACTAACTTCAAATGTCATTAACTCTATTTCCTCAGGCCCTTCACACCACTGTGGGAAATGCGAATCTCTTTGCCAATACCCCCCAAAAGAATAGAAACTAAATACATCTCCGAGTGTCCCATTGTACCTGAACAGGTGAGATTATTAAAGCCTAAGAACCTATTCTGAAGAAAAGCTTGTTCTTCCAACATAGAGTATTATTCCTCTCTTCTATTCAAGACTGATTCAGCTAAAGAATTAGTTTCCACACCATCTTAATAGTAGGTATTTTTAGAGGTCAGTGAAATATTACTGTGAGATTGAAAATAATGACCCAATTCCTCATCTCCTTCAAGAGAAATGACACATATTAAGACCTATCTCCCTGAGAAGAGAGATGAGGTAGAATTAGATATTCATAATAACTGTGAATTCTCAAGTACTTCATTTTTCAGTGAACCTTTAAAAATCGTTCAGAGAGCCTATTTAAAATAGCATTTGGGTCATCTTTAACAGTCTAATACTCTTTGCCATGTGTCACTCCTGGCCAGGACCAAGGACCAAGGCAAAACAGGGACAGGGACAGGGATCAGAGTCTCAGCATCAAACAGGTAAGTAAAAAGTTTAAGGCAGAATTTTCAGCTGTAAGATGAATGAAGTCTGAGGATCTAATGTAAAACATGGTACCTATAGTTGATAACACAGTATTATATAATTGAAATTTGTTAAGAGAGTAGAACTTAAATGTTATCACAAAAAAAGATAACTTTTTTAAAAAGCTGAATTATACTGTGGAAGCAGAATTAAGGCATAGAGCAACTTCTCACCAGCTGAGCAGGAATCAGAGACCTAAAACTCTGACCAGACTCAAATAGGAAGCAGAGACCGTGAAAGCATTTGCGGGGCAAATAGAAAATAAATGATTGGATTTGAGATTTCGTGATGCTCTGAAGAATTTCCCAGTTCTTTGTAGCAGTGCCTATTTAGAAGGCCAAAGCCCACTTTTGGTGCTCTCACTCAACAGGTGACATCTTGTTATAGATGCCTGTTGTCTGCTGACATGTGCCAAAGAACAGGACCAAGGCTTTCTCAAGACACATTTAGTGGTAAGAAGGGTGTTAGATTTTTTTTTCAACGTATTTTTTTTAAAAGATTTTATTTATTTATTTGAGAGAGAGAGGGTGAGCGACATAGAGAGCAGAAGCAGGGGGAGAGGCAGTGAGAGAGGGAGAAGCAGACTCCCCAGTGAGCAGGGAGCCTGATGTGGGGTTCAATCCCAGGACCCTGGGATCATGACAGGAGCTGAAGGCAGACACTTAACCAACTGAGCCACCCAGGTGCCCCAGAAAGAGTATTAGATTTTAATTTGCAAGAGCAGGTTTAAGTTCCAATCCCATTACTTTTTAAATATGTATTTGGAGCAAATCACTTACCATCTCTGAACTGTTTCTTTCTCTAGATAATAACTATAAAATTCATTTTACAGAGTCCTTTTAGGCACCTAATGAGTTAAGGAGGCTTTGAGCATTGGAAAGCATTGTACGGTTATAAAGGCTAGATTTTCCTAAAAGAAACAAGCCTTGCAGGCTCTAAAAAGAAAAATCCAGCTCTTTGTTCCATAGGAGATGTCAGCTGTATACAGAAAACAAGGTTGAGAGAATTTGAGTTTTCCTTTTCAGTTCTGTTCTAGAGTTCCGTATCATGTTTTTTCAGCTGCTAATAATGGAGATTTCTGCCAAATATGTAACAATGGTAATACTAACTCTAAACCTTTTCTGGCTGCCACTTTAGCACTACCAGCACAGAGCCAATGGTACACATTCTTCTGGAACGTTATCTGTGTGATATCAGTTAATTTTATCCCGGACTTTCTATATAGGTCTTCTCTGATCAGTCCTGTAATACTGCAGAAAAGAGAGAGAATTTTCATCTCTAGATATATAGAACACTTGTGAAGGTAGTTCAGAGGGTTCCCATATATCCCACACCCAGTTGGCCCTGTCATTAACTTCTTACATATTTGTTACAATTAATGAGCCAACATTAAAACATTATTGAACGAAGTCTATAGTTTAGTTCATTTTCCTTAGTGTTTACCTAAATGTCCTTTTTATGTTCCAGGGTCCCATCCAGGATACCACATTACATTTACTCATTATGTCTCCTTAGGCTTCTTCTTAGCTGTGACAGTTTTTCAGACTGTCCTTGTTTTTGATGACCTTGACAGTTTTGAGGAGTACTGGCCAGATATTTTGTAGGATGTCCCTTAGTTGGAATTTGATTTTTCTCATGGTGAGACTGGGTTTTAAAGAGAAAGACCACAGAGACAAAGTACCATTTTCATCAGATCATATTAAGGGTTCATTCTACCAACATGACTTATCATTGCTGCTCTTCACCTTGATCCCCTGGATGAGGCAGTGTTTGTCAGGCTTCTGTACTGTGAAGTTATTTTTTATTCCCCCTTTTCACACTGTACTCTTCTGAAGGAAGGCACTGTGTGCAGACTACACAGCCACACTTAAGGAATGAGGAGTTATGCCCCTTTCCCTTGAGGATGGAGTATCTACATAAATTATTTGGAATTCTTATGTGTGGGAGATATTTCTTCTCCATCCCAATTATTATTTATTGAATTATTTCTATCAGTATGGACACATGGACATTTATTTCACACTTTGGATTATAATCCAATGCTACTTTGAGTTTTTGCCCAAATTGTTCCAGCTTTGAACACTGGGAGCTCTTTCTGTTGGCTCTTGTATCCCTTTGTAGTATCTCCCTCGTTATGGGATTTTGTCTACTTTGTTTTGGTTTCCGGTTTTTGAACACTTCCTGGCACTATAAGATGTTCCAGTCTCATTTCCTCTCTCAGCCCAGAATCAGCTATTTCTCCAAGGAGCCCTGGCTCCTCTTATTGGAGAACAATATTGGAGAAACCAAGATCTGGGTGGTAGGTGTGCTTGTTGCTATGGAGTGTTGATGTTTCTGGGACCTTGTAGCTGACAGAACAAGGGAATATATGTGTATGTATTAATCCATGTATTTACACATATCTAAAAATATTTTGATATATAACCATCTTTGTGGGGTTTTTTTTAATTTGGAAAATATTTGTTGACAATTTAAGCCCTTAAAAATGTAATGGCTTTAATAATTCACTAGTGGCGTTTGAAAGTTGGGAATGGCATTTTTTTTTCTGTTTTCTTTTTTTTATTATGTTATGTTAGTCAGCATACAGTACATCATTAGTTTTTGATGTAGTGTTCCATGATTCATTGTTTGTGTATAACACCCAGTGCTCCATGCAATACGTGCCCTCCTTAATACCCATCACTGGGCTAACCCATCTTTTTCTATACTAAGCTAACATGAGTTCTACTGATATCTCCAACCCTAATCCATTATCACATGGATCATTGTGATTCCCTCCTCTTGCTTATTTGTAAACTTTCACTCTCACAGTCAGAAACCTGGCTCTCAACATCTGCTATCAATTTACTTGATTGTTCAATTTCAGTATATATGTATAGTAGCTTCAGAATTGTTAAGCCATATCCCTATGGGGAAATACCTTACCAACCAGAGTACAGTGCTTATGTACAGTTTCATGGATTCCACTCATTCCCTAAATTACTTAAATCAGCACCTTTTCCCCACCTCCCTTAGTGAGGTTGTTTCATACACTGTAACACAGTTGAGTTCTCTTGTGATAGTCTACATTCCTCCCTGGTATCCCTTGACATTCTAAATGGTTTCTTAAACTTTTACATAAACTAAGTTTCACTCTTTGTGCTATAAAGTTCAATGGATTTGGACAAATGCGTAGTGCTATATCCACAATTACAGTATCATACAGAATAATTTCACCACCCTAAACTATCCCTGTACTTCACATATTCAACACTGCCCCCCACCACACCCCTGAACCCTTGGTGACTACTGATCATTTTACTATCTCTTTAATGTTGCTTCTTCCAGAATGTTACATCGTTGGAATCATATGGTATATAGCACTTTCAGACTGGCTGTTTATATAAAACTGTATGCATTTAAGATACACCCATGTCTTTTTGTGCTTTGTTGGCACATTTCTTATTATGGCTGAATAATATTCCAGTGTATGGATGTGCCACAGTTTGTTTATCCTTTCACCTATTGAGGAATATCTTGGTTGTTTCCAGGTTTGGATGAGTATGAGAAAAGATGCTATAAGAATTCAGAAATAATCCAGTTTTAGCCCATTTCCATCAACTGAAAAAATTTCTTTGAACTACTGGCAGTCATCCCTGCTCTCTCCCTAATCCCGGGCAGTACTGTCTTTTTCAGAAATTATTTATAAATGTAATCATCATAGTCTAATGTATCTGGCTTCTTTCATTTAGCATTATGTTTTTGATGTTCCACTGTGTTGTCGCATATGTCAGTAATCCATTCCTTTTCATTATTGTGCAATATTCCATTGTCAGGATTTACTATATTTTTTATGCATTCATCAGTTGATGGACATTGCCTTTTTTTGGCTATTGTGAGTAACACTACTATGACCATTCATGTATAAGTTTTTATGTGGACATATGTTCTCATTTCTCTTTGGTAGATATCTAGGAGTGGAATTGCTGGCTGTTTGGTAAGTTTATATTTAACTTTTAAGAAACTATCAGTTTCCCAAAGTAGTTGCACCATTTTGTTCCGACTGCAATATATGAGGGTTCCACTTCCTCCACATCCTCACCAACACTTGGAATTTTCAGTCTTCTTGAGTTGAGCCACTCTAGTGGTTGTGAGATGGTATCTTGTGGTTTTAATTTGCATTCCCTAGTGAACAATGGCATTGAGCATCTTTTCATATGCTTATTAGCCACTTGTATATCTTCTTTGGAGAAACGTATATTCAAATCGTTTGCTCATTTTTTTTCTTTCCAGTTTGCTCATTTTTAAAGGTAGTTATTTGGCTTCTTATTGAGTTGTAAAAGTTATTTATTCTATATAAAAGTCCTCTATCTGATAATGTTTTATAAATATTTTCTCCCAGTCTCTGTCTTTTTATTTTCTTAGTGATAACTTGTGAAGATCAAAAATTTTTTATTTTGATGAAGTCCAATTTATCAGATTTTTAATGGGTGTGCTTTTGATGTCATATCCAAGAAATATTCACTAACACAAAATCACAAACATTTTTCTCCTGTGTATTCTTTGAGACATAGTTTCAGTTCTCACATCACATCTATGATAATTGATTTAAAGTTTGGGGAGGTTTTTTTGGTGAGGGGGTGTTTTTTATGTTTGTTTTTGCAAATGGATGGAGCTCCATTTGTTGAAAAGATTACTCTCCCCACTGAATTACCTTGGCACATTTGTTGAAAACAAATTGACTATATATATATATATATATATATATATATATATATATATATATATATGTAATTGAAATATATATATAGGGTTTATTTCTGGACTATTCTGCATTGTTGATCTTTCTGTCTATCATTACGCCAGTATCACACTGTTTTATCTACTATTACTTTGTGTTGACTTTTGAAATCAAGCTGTTTGAATCAACTTTGTTCCTTTATCTTAAAATTGTTTGGACTATTCTATGTTGTTTGCATTTACATATACATCTTAGGATCAGCTTATTGATATTTAATAAAGGAAGCCAGCTGGGATTTTGGTAGGGGCTATTTTGAACTTCTAGATCAGTTTGGGAAAAGTTGACATCTTAACAATGTCAAGTTTTATAATCCATGAACATAATATATTTCTCATTTATTTAGATCTTCTTTCATTTCATTCAGTAATATAATACAATTTTCAATGTATAGAGCAGTCTTATTTTTACTTTTATTTTTGTAAAGATTTTATTTATTTATTTGAGAGAGAGTGCAGAGCGAGAGAAAGACAGAGTGAGCACGAGTGGGGGGGCAGGGCAGAGGGAGAGAGAGAAAAGCAGACTCCCCACTGAGCAGGGAGCCCAATGCGGGGCTTGATCCCAGGACCCCGGGATCATGACCTGAGCTGAAGGCAGACACTTAACCGACTGAGCCACCCAGGAGCCCCAGAGCAGTTATTCCTAAGTATTTTGTTCTTTTTGTTATTATTGTGAATGGCATTTTTATTAAGTACATTTTAGATTGTTTGTTGCTAGTATACAGGAATACAATGCCATTTGAATATTCATTTAATATCCTATGACTTGCTAAACTCTATTAATAGTTCAGTCTTTTTCTTAGAGTCCTTAGACTTTTCTACACAAAAGATGATTTCATCTATGAATAAAACATTTTATTTCTTCCTTTCTAATCTATATGCATTTAGTTTCTTTCTCTTGCCTTACTTCACTGGCTAGAGCCTTCAATACAGTAAATTTTCCCAATCTAAGGAAGAAGGAATTTAGTCTTTCACCAGTAAGTGTGATACCAACTGAGTTTTTTATAGATACCCTTTATTAAGTTAAGGAATTTCTCTTTTCTTCCTAGTTTATTGGGAGGTTTTTTTTTTTTTTTTTTAGGATTTTATTTATTTATTTGAGAGAGAGAGAGAACACAAGCGGGGTGAGGGGCAAAGGAAGAAGCAGACTCCTTGCTAAGCGGGGAGCCCAACGTAGGGTTTAGATCCCAGGACTCCAGGATCATGACCTGAGCCGAAGGCAAATGCCCAACCGACTGAGCCACCCAAGGTGCCCTGGGAATTTTTAATATGAATGGGTATTGGCTTTTTTTTTTCAATTATTTTTCTGTCTCTATTGAGTTGGGTTTTGCCCTTTATCCTCTTAATATTGTGTATTACGTTGATTGATTTTTCAACTTTACTCTTGCAAATGCCACTTTTTCATAGTTTATAATCCTTTCCATACATTGATGATTTTGATTTGCTAATGTTCTGCTAAGAATTTTTGTGTCTGTACTCATGGAGGTTATTATTCCATAGTTTTAATAATTTATTTTTCTTGTGATATGTGTCTTGCTTTGATCTCATGCTATTACTGGCCTCATTATATCAGTAGGAAAAGCATTCCTTTCCCTATTTTCTGAGTTTTTGTAGAATTAGTGTTATATTTTCCTTTAAATGCTTGATAGATTTTATAAGTAAAATCATTTGGGACTTGGCTTTCTTATGTGGAAAGATTTTTGTGTATTAATTCAATTTCTTTATTCAATATACATCTATTCAGAGTTACTATTTCTTTATGAGTCTGTCTTAGTAATTTGTGTCCTTCTAGGAATTTGTTTATTAATTTGTCAATTAGTTTCATTCAAATTATTTAATCTTTTAGCATAAAGTTGTTTATAATATTCCCTTATAACTATTCTAATCTCTTTATGGCCTGTGTTAATGTGTCTCTTTCATTCTTGATTTTGGAAATTTCTGTCTGCTTCTACCTTTCCTTGGTCACACTAGGTAGAAGTTTATCAATTTTGTTGATGTTTTCAAAGAACCAAATTTTAATGCAATTGAAATTCTCTATTGTTTTGCATTTTCTATTTTACTTATTTCCATCCAGATCTTTATTATTTTCTTCCTTCTACTCCCTTTGAACTTGATTTGCTCTTCTTTTCCTAGCTTCTTATGATAGAAACTTAGATTATCGACTTTAGATCTTTCCTTTTTAATATAACCATATATAGCTATAAGCTCCCCTCTAAGCACTATTTTAGCTGTGTTCCACAGCTTAGGTATTGTTTGTTCTCGTTTTTTAATTAGTTCACAATATTTCCTAATTTCTCTTGTGATTTCTTTTTTGACCCGTGGGTTATTTAGAAGTGTGCTGTTAAATTTTCAATTATTTGAGGATTTTCCAGATTTTTTGTTGTTGTTTTACTGATTTTTAATTTAAGCCCACTGGAATCAGAGAATATGCTTTGTATGACTTCAGTCTTATTAAATTCATTATTATTTGTTTTATGAACTTAACCTAAGATCTATACTGGGACATTTTCTATACGCACCTAAAAAGAATGTGCGCCCTGTGTTCAGTGATAGTGTGCTTATGTAAGTCAACTAGGCCAAGTTGGTTGATACTGTTTAAATCTTCCTTACTGATTTTCTTTCTCGTTCTACCAACTGTGGAGAGAGAAGTATTTAAATCTCCAACTGTAATTACTGATTTATCTATTTCCACTATCATCTTGTCAGTTTTTGCTCTACGTATTTTGTGGGTTGGTCGTGAGGAGCTTTACATTTATAATTGTTATATCTCCCTGCTTCCCTCTTACCATTACTATCATTACTTTTTTCTCTCTAAGAGTATTCCTTGTCTTAAAGTCTATTTGTCTCATATTAGTACAGCCATTCTAGCTCTCTATGGTTACTGTTTGCGTGGTGTATCTATCTAAAGGTGTCTCTTGTAGCAAAAACCTGCCATACTTTGCTTTTTTTGTTTCTCTTTTGTTGGGCACTTATGTTACGCATTGTTCTACAGATACTTACCCTCCAGATGTTCAATTTTCTTAGAATAAGAAATTCTTTTAGTTACCATCCCTCAAACAGGAAATGTTTCAAACTTTTTCCATGATTATATGGGCATAATTGTTATCTTTGGGAAATGATAACTTAATGAAAATAAATTATTTTAAGGGAATTATATGATATGCTTTGTACTTTATAATTTAACATAATCCTTAAAACAATCCAGTCATGTAGATATTTTATTCTTTTTGCAGGTGAATAGCCTGAGGATCATAGAGATTAAATAAGTGACTCAGGCATACAAAACAAGCTTTCAGTGAAGGAGCCCATCCTGTTAGACTCCATATGATACCATGAAGTTTTTCTTCAACCTCTTCTCTCTCTTCCTGCTGTCCGTGCTCTCCTCACTCTCACAATGTTTTCTCCTAGCATTCCTGTGTCCCTTTCAGAGACGAGGTGGTTCAGAACAAGTTATTTGTCTTTTTTTTTTTTTTTTTGGTCAGGGCCAGAGACTATGGTAAACTCATTCAAAGTTGTTTATAATTGATGTTGGGCTGCTTTATATAAGAATATGACCAAGAATGGGAATTTTCTCCCATTCTTATTTTATCCCATTCTCTTACCTTATCTCTAATTGCATTGGTGGCAGATCAGGAAGAGAAACACAAGATGAGGACTGAAGATAGGGGAGTTGTTTTCACTGTTGCTATTAACATAGTGTGTGTGTGTGTGTGTGTGTGTGTATTGTGGTGGCAGCCTCCTATGTATTCTCAACCAGATCTCTCCAAAGTGTCTGATCCTGTCTATTTTGGCCAAGGAGGAATATCCTTTTCAGATACGAATTAAAATCCATCACATAACATTTCACAACAGTTTCTAGAAAGAAAACCAAAACTGATACTGAGATTATATAAAGAATTAGCAAATAGATTGATGGTGGTAACATTCTTGTGTGAGTAACTGGAGAATAATAGGGGGGAGGCAAAGAGGAATTTTGTCTGAATAAGGATTTATATATATAATAATATATTATTAATATATAATAAGTATGCATAATTGTATTTTTATATATACACACATAGATATAGATATAGCTTCTCTGTTCTATGTCAGAATAGCGACCACCTACCTCTTCAGCATGAAAGACCTCACTTAGGAATGATTTCCTTCAATGAATCCAAATGTTATTGTATCACCGAAGAGCTAAAGAGATATTTGCCTTTTCTGTGCCAACAGAAAGAAACACACAAGGAGAAGATTGGGTTTTAAACTTAGCAGATTTGAAGTGCTTAGGAATTTCATAAATGTTACAATTTTAGATACATATAGTGTTATTCCATTTTAATACCTTCCCAGAGCCATGATCTTTTCTGATCCTTGAAAGGGACTTAATTTTGATCTTTTAGAAATGTCCTTTTCTCCTGAAAAGAAAAATCTGTCATGGAAACGGTAGCAAATGTAAAAAATTGGGGTGTTTACAATTTGTCAAATAGTTAAAATTCTCAAGTTCTGTCCTTACTTCTTGCAGTGGCAGGAGCACTAGAGCAGAGGGAGGGGTGAGGGGAGTGTTTGCACCAAGAAGAACATCTAGGATAGAGTTCTGCACATTTCAAATCTCTGTATTTCACCGGGTTTATGCCTTATGGTGAAAGACAAAGAGGAAGATATAGAAAGTAAGAGTAAGAGCCAGGGGCCACTAGGGAGGAGATGAGCCCTTTTGTGGGATTCTTATGTGGAATATGATATGTAAATACATATACGCAGGCATATACGTACAATTTCTTTTTTTTCAATTGAAAAAGTCTTGCGAGTGTTGAAAGTCTTAAGAGCCAACTTGAGTAACCAATAGTAGTGCTTCTTCTTTCCGTTCAATACCAAAGAAATCCTACTTACCCCAGGCCAAGAAAAACCTGTTTTCTTTTTGCCCTTCTCCATCCCCACGCTCTTTTTGCACCTGGCTATTTGGTTGCTGGCCATCTCACATGGTTCATCTGGAGAGATGTGTGTGGCCAGGGTAGGTCAAGAGAGGAGATTGGGCGGGCATTTGCTGTGTATCAATTGCCTTCCTCTCCTTCCCACCCTAGGGCCATGTTTCTGGGCATGTACAATGTACTAGCTTTTATTCTGATTTCTCAAACCCAAATGGAAAATTTGAATATAGATTCCTCCCCCCATTGCAAGATGTCTAGAAGGCTATCTAAGGAAGTCAGAAGTAAAACTGACCTAGGCTCTCAATCCTTTTTTTAATTCTCTCTAGAATAATAAAATATTCGGTAGACGATCCTCTAGATCAGCATATTAATTTTGCCATTGAGACAACTGAACACCAGAGGGGCTGAGAGGCTTTGTCAGGTCTCACAGCTGGTCCCTGCCCAGCTGGGACTTGGATTTGCTTCTCTGGCCTCCCAGGCCAACATTCTTTCCACTCAGCTACGCCACCTCCTTAATGGATGCTAGCAGGAGAAGGTTCTGATGAAAACAACCTTAAATTTTTACAGTGGCTGTGTGAAATCTTCTCTTTAGCATCACACAATGTTATGAGTTAGACCTTGTGCATAAATGTTATTACTTATTATTAATTTATTTTTATCTTCATTTTAGACAACAGAAAACTGAGGTGCTGAGTTGCAGCAACCCCCACAGAAGAATCTCAAAAATACACCCCAAACTGCTCTTCACAGGGCAAGTCCTCAATACAGGCTTTCTGTGGAAAAATGTGGCTCAAGCAAGAAGTGTCCCTGCTCATTCACATAGGGCCCAGGGGAATGGCATTTCTTAGGACGGTCTGATTCCCCAAAGTAAACCAAGATTTGGACTGCCCAAGTCATTCATAGGCGATGGTGCTAAGACTGCCTGACACTAACACCACACTTTGATCATTCAGTCAAATCAAAAAGCATTTATTAAGCATCAGTTCAAGGTTCCCTGCAGGGGCTTCTCTTTTTGTCTCTGAAATTCACACTTCCCTGCTTCTCTTCTGCGGCTCTTCACCCCGACCCAAGAAAACTCCCCAGTGCACACGATCTCACGGCTGATATTATCCTTAACTGCTTCTTCCCAAGACTTTGAATACAAAGTCCAGGACAGAACTTATTCCACTGTAAATCTATGCACCCATCCCTGCTTTCACGGGATTCTGTGTGAAGAGCACCCTAGCCAGTAGTCGAAGCTTAGAGGGGTGAAATTTCAGCCTGTTTTCTTCCTTCAGAATGCAGAGTGAATATTTTAGAAGGGTTTTTAGGAAAGCAATTCACAGCCAGTAATTGGAAGTGCAGTGTTTTTGCAAGACCAATGTCTCAGATTACAGGTTTATGATTTGCCTAAAAATATATCATTTATTTTAGGCTTGGATTTTGAAAAGGAGAAAAATTAAGTTTTAGGATGATTTTCTTCAAGTTTCCCATGACATTCTTTACATTAGCAAAGGAGGTGTGAGAAGGCAAGATGGAGTTTCTAGAAAGGAGAAATCCAACACTGTTTTCCCTTGATTCATTTATGAGACTACATTTTCCTAGCCATGTACACTATTTCCAGTTTATGACTCACTCAGACAATTTACTATATTTAAAATTACATTAAATTCTCTTTGTGATGCTTAGGTCAAATATTCATACTATGTATACAGTTGGAAATTCTTCCTCATAGATCCAGTGCATGGTATGGATGTATTTGTGTCCTTGTTGCCATGGTGACTAGAAAAGGTTAAAGCCAAAGCCTCAGAAAACAGAGTGGCTGAGCAATAAAATGTCATAAATATGTGTGTGCTTCTTAAAATACTCTTCTCACATATGGATTTAAAAATTTTAGAACCACTGCCTTGAAGTTAATTTTCCATTTCTAGCAGTCAGGTTATTACCTAAAAAGAATATTCTCGAAACAGTCTCTTTCAACAACTCCCCTTTCTCTCTAAACTGTAATCTAATGGCCATTTATCTCAAAAGACCGACTACATAAATCATGAGCAATGCTTTGGATTTCAGATATGGGTGAGACATGCCAATGAGAATGGAGGTCAATGAAGTTGTTTTCTAGTTGAAACACACTGTCTTTTACAAATCTCTCCTTTAATTACATCTATATAGGTATAGTAAAATATTTTTCCCAGTTTAAGAACTGGGGGAAAAAATTGGGCAATATTTGAAAGTGCCAAGATGTGAAACATGTTTTGGCTGTACAAATTCAAACCTTTCTTTTTGTCAGCTGATGGCCCTTGGTCCCTGACTAACCCTGTTTATCTCCTCATACGTTGTAACTCTCCTGTGAGATGAATTTTAAGGGTTTATCCTCAAAATTAACACTATTTAGGAGTAGAGAATGTAATTCCTGTAAGGCTGAGAGCCATTGCAGCAAGGGTAAGACAACATATCTTATATCCATACATCTTTCCTACTTACATTTCCAAGTGCAGAGGGAAGAATATGGGTGAAAAACCTTCATTGAGTAATTTTCTTGTCCCCATTGCCCACTTTATAAGGATACCAGAAAGAATATTAATGCATTCCTCAGTCCATAATCCCTGGCTTAATTTTTAACCTCCTAAATTCTTCACAATCCTTTCTTTATTTCAAGATATTTCCATGTAGGATGTATAATAAAAATAAAATTATAGCAATATATTCCAGCATTTTTTCCCTACCTCTGAATAATATCTCATATTTAATATCTAAGAATCAGAGATATCTCAAACTCAATAATCTGGCCCTTCTTCTGCCATCTGGTGGAGAAATGGGGAAGCAGTCTCATAATGAACCAAGAGTGACTTCACTGAATCCATAAACACATCAGTCAACAAATGTTTATGGGGTTATTATTATTATTCATCATTTTTATTCAAATAGGACACATTGAGGCACTTGGTACCATTAAGAACCATACTCGTAGAATTAGCTAAACTCAGTCCCTGTCCCCAAAAGGACTGCGAAATATTACATAATTAATAGCTCTCCTACAGATTAGTCAGTTTCCAGCAATCGATTCAACACACAGAACAAGGCAAGGACTCTTTAAGACTATGAGGTTACCACTTAGCTCATTTTAGTAAATTTGCTTTATAATGATTTTCTTACCCTAAAATGTTCATGCTTTTCTGAGCATTTTCTGAAGAGAAAAGGGTGAGGGAAAAGAAACTGTTTTATGCCTTACAAAGCCAAAAATAAAGTTTGGGGAACATTTTTCAGTTAACCACTTAAGAGTGCCTAAAACATCTCGATATGAGAAAAAATAACATCTCTGTAATCTGTCTGCATTTTTATCCATTCCTAATTTACAGCCTATAGAGAGTAAGAATGTAATAGTAGAGATGTGATAGTAATCATGCTAACTGCCACAGATTTGAGGAAAGTGACAGCCTCCTCAAATTAGCTTGAACAAAATGAAGCTACAAGCCTATTGAATTGGCCCATATATAGCCAAATCTGAATTCCCTCCTTCTTGCCAAAACCCACAAAGAGGCAGCCATAAATCATGTAGGAGATACTGTGGTTGTTATTAAATGTCCTGCACATTTCAAGGAAATGTGACTCTTGATGCCAGTGGATTCTGGTTGAAAGCACTTGATACAGAAGGACCATGCTGTTTTATGTCAAAAGGAGCTATTGGCTTGGCCTATTGTCATATGCTCTTTGGTTTTTAAAGGATATCGAGATCTAAGAAAAGCCCTTCATAGTGTTCCAGAATCATTACTATGGCACAGAGAGAAAATACTGCTTATGTAACCAACATACTCAACTCAAATAGGGCCCTAGACTAGAATGTGGGAGCACAGTAAGCTCCCACCCCTACTTCCTGCCTTCTCCATTCAAATCCTCTTGCCCAAATCTAGGATGAACTGTCTGCCACAAATAATTCTCATATTAAAGAAAGGACAAAATCTTGAACATCCTTGATTGCAACCATCAATGGGTACATTTTGAATAGACACTGCATGTGTGATGTTTTTCTAAACAAAATGAAAATGTCTATAGTCTAACAATAGGCTTTAAAAATATGCCCTCTGCAGTTTTTGTAGCTGCTTCTCTATTCCAGCTTCCCCAACCCCCACGAATTCTGATCTGCTGCAGCAACCTGAAAGGTCAATGCAGTTTCACAATTTACTCCTATAAATTCTTATCCCCCACCAGTGGCCATAAGAGGGTTTACAGGATATTCTGCCCACAGAGGGAGGATGAGGCACCTATAGAAGAGGAACTGGTAATCACCAGAAGCCAGTATAGATTCCTTAATATCAAGCCAAGTCAGTCTAAACTTATTTTCCATTGAAATTGTTTCTATAGCATAAGTGCAGTGTATCTTCATGACAGCAAAACATCCTCAAACTTTCTTTATGACAAAATAAAAGGAGAAAAATGAGCTGAATCCAAATATATTTGGGCTGATAGACATTGAGAGATAGATGCCCAAAGAAGGATGTTTTTGGAAGAAAGCTACAATATCTGTTCTTTCTTACATTTTAATTAAAACTTGAAAAATAGAGAAGGTATATCTTTGAGTTTGTCCAGTAAACATTTAACTGAGTATGCTCTGGACACCAGGCCATGTGCTAGGATTTGGAGATAGCAAAGTGGATGATGCAGAAAGCCTGACTGACCTCTGGGAGCCTAGTCAGACTCATTAATTATGCCGATGATAGAAAGCCTGGAGACTAAAGTCTGGACAACAGAATCACAAGCAAAAACCATGCAGACATTCACTGGGCTAAATTTTAGCAGGGATATACGTGAAGTTCTCAACTAAGGACCAAAAAATATAATAATCTAGAAATGCCATTACAGCATGGAAAGATATGCTTAGCAACTATTTCATTAAAAAGACTCAATGTGGGGCACCTGGGTGGTTGGTTGGTTAAGCATTTGCCTTCAGTTCAGGTTATGATCCCAGGGTTCTGGGATCAAGCCCTGTGTTGGGCTCCCTGCTCAGTGGGGCGTCTGCTTCTCCTTCTCCCTCTGCCCCTCTCCCTGCTTGTGCTTGCTCACTATCTGTCTCTCAAATAAATAAATAAAATCTTTTTAAAAAAAGATGCAATGGTTTTAGATGATGGATATAGGATAACGATATGCTGTAGTTCCCCCAAATCCCGTGCAGTGTTGGGGTGCATCATATGCATATACGGATACAGACAAAATTGGCAGCCATCCCCTTCCATTCTGGAATGGGTCTACTGATATCAGGGTATTGTACTTTGCACTGGACACTTCATATTAGCTGGGCCATAGATAAACAAGAGACTCACTGATGAACTAGAAACTATTCACCAGGAAAGGTTTATTAGTGCCTACTTTGTTTAAGTCGCTGATTTCGGTGCTAGGGATAGATGATGGACAAGACATTCACATCCCTATTGACGCGGAGATGACTAGTGAAAACAGAAGATAAACAAATAGTTCATAAGGTAACTTTATATTCTGATAACTGCTACTTTAAAAACCACCCAAACTGTCCCATGAAGCACAATGGAAGGGAACTAGAGACAGGATGTCTAGAGGGGAAAGATGAGAGGGACATGCAAATGTCTTACTAAAATATGAGAAGGATTTTCTATAGGAGACACTATATTCTGTAAGGACCTGGCAAATAGAACCACGGCGTCCAGTGAGAGACATGAAGACAGAATCAACTCAATAGAAGATTAAACTTCCTATAGTCAGGCCACTCCAAAACAGACAGTCTTCATCAAAAGAAGAAATGTTATTTACCAACCCACTTCCCAAAGCAGAAGCTTCACAGCTCCCTGTAGAGGTTGGAGGTCCATGGCTAATGGGTCCAACCTCTGTGTCCCCAGGACCTTGTGGGTACCTCTGTTAGCACTTCTCACTCAGCCCACTTCTCCAATCCTTGAATTAACTTCACTGAAGTTAATTTCACTGAAACCACCCTCTCCGCCTCTCCAGCCTGTCCAGCTTCTCATCGTTTTTATCTGGTTCCTTAAGAAACATTCAGTTACAAGTGACAAGAAACTAACTCAAGTTTACTCAAGCACAACAGAAATTACTGGTGTGTGTAACTGGAAAGTCCATTGGTATGCTGACTTTATTTTTTTTTTATTATGTTATGTTAATCACCATACAGTACATCATTAGTTTTAGATGAAGTGTTCCATGATTCATTGTTTGTGCATAACACCCAGTGCTCCATGCAGAACGTGCCCTCTTTAATACCCATCACTGGGCTAACCCATCCTCCCACCCCCTCCCCTCTAGAACCCTCAGTTTGTTTCTCAGAGTCCACAGTCTCTCATGGTTCATCTCCCCCTCTGATTTCTCCCCCTTCATTCTTCCCTTCCTGCTATCTTCTTCCTCTTCTTCTTTTTTTTAAACATATATTATTTGTTTCAGAGGTACAGATCTGAGATTCAACAGTCTTGCACAATTCACAGCGCTCACCATAGCACACACCCTCCCCAATGTCTATCACCCAGCCACCCCATCCCTCCCACAACCCACCACTCCAGCAACCCTCAGTTTGTTTCCTGAGATTAAGAATTCCTCATATCAGTGAGGTCATATGATACATGTCTTTCTCTGATTGACTTATTTCGCTCACGGTATGCTGACTTTAGACACAGCTGGATCTCTGTCCTAGATTCTAGGGTCTCAAATAATGTCAATAAATCTGTTTCCCTATCTGTTAGTGCATTTTCCTCTATTAGCCTAATGATCAGAAAGCCCTCTCCATGTAGCAGGAAAATGACCTCTGGAAGCCAAAAGATACATCCTTTCATCTTGAGGAACAAAGAAAGAAAGAAAAATAATCCTATGTCCAGGAGTCTATAAATGAAATTTCATAGGAGAAATCTGATTGGTGCTGTTTGGATTATGTGACCACCCCTGGGCCAATCACAGTGAACAGTGATACTGTACTATAATAGGCTGAGTTTTGGTCATATATCCACTTCTCCTATGAGGGTGGGCCAGGGGCTGAGGACAGGGCACTTCTCTTCCAAAAGGCAGATGCCACACAGCCCTCCCCCCTGCCAAAAAAACCTAATAAAACAAGATAGAATGCAGCAGATATCTTCTATAGTCTCACTATTTCAGTAACTTTCTAAATGCCCCATGTTTCCCCCAGTTACATGCTTTTCTTTTCTGGAAGAATAATCTTCCAAAATTATAATTCTCTGCCTTCTCCCCCTAAAACCTTAAGTAGCTCCTATTTGTCTGCAAGATAAAGTCAATCTCTTTGACATGCCTTTGACATGCCTTTGACATGCAATGCACGCCATTTCTCCCTGACTGCTCTCATGGCCAAAGATCTAACCATTCTGAGTTGCTTGTAATTCCCCAAACATCCAAGATCATTCCATGCCTTCAACTCTTCTCTCACATTTTTCCCTTCTACCTTGCTCACTTAATCCCTCTAATTTCCTTTCAAAATTAACCCAAACATCACCTCATCTCCCAGCCTGTCCTGCTCTCCCTCAGGTAGATTTATCCATCTGGGCCGTGTAGACACCTCTGTCTCTTTAGCTTATGCATTTGCTTACATGCCATGGCCCTGTCTAATAACCTGTGGGTTCCTAGAGGGCAGAGATTGAAACTTATTCATCCTCATGTTTCTGGTAATTGCCTGGCAGATAATAGGCACCTAATAAACAGTTTTAAGAGAGAGCGAAAGGGAGAAAGGGAAATAAAAGGAGGGAAGAAAAAAGACATATTCCCTAGGGCCTTTCTTTTCCTTCTAGATAATAAATAAATGTTGAGAATTATATTCTGGGTGAAAGGGCCTGACTTCGTGGTCTAAATCAAAGTAATGAGTAATAGAATTTCAGGCTCAGTCATGGTGGAAGGTAGATGCAGGGAACATGGGAAGAAGGAACAAAAAGTTCTTCGTGATGTCTTTTTTTGGTGTTTACCAGGTGGACTAGCCACTCGCCCACCCATGCAAAGGGTAAAGCCTGGCCACAGGCATGTAAAGCATCATCTTCTGTAATGCACTGTGGCTACCCTGTTTCTGGCTCACTTCCAACTGGGCAATCATGTGGAGAAATGAAAGTGAATGGAGAATTTAAAAGGTGACCTAATTCTCTGCTGAAAGCATTTCCAATCATAGGTCTGAATGTATTTTAATTATACCTGGACACAGGAGCCCTCACCCAGACATAACTGAAGTCCCGACTGGACTGTCACTGTGGCTGTAAAGATTTGTCTAAGCTTGTGGTTATCTCAAGAGCCTGACATCACACTGATCATTAAGCAACAGTGTGGAGGCGCAGCTGGGAGTTTCCATGGCAACCTGCACTGGGTTCGCCTGCAGAGCTTGGTAACAAGAGCATTTTATTATGGGTCATTAAGGGCAAAAATTTTCATTTACATTGTTTCCTGTAAAATCCTATTATTTCAGGTGTTACACTCCATCTCCATCAATGCAGCTCTTCCAGAAGAAATCATAAAAGTGGGTTATTAGGTAGAGAAACAATAACAAGCTTCAGGTAAACTGTAAACCACAGTGTTCTGTAGATGAGAAAAGCATTTCACAATAGGGAGGTGGGCTGAAGAGGCGTCCAGCACTCTCTGAAGGCAGAGAATTCTTATTCTGAAAAGAGAACCATCTTTCTTGTTATTTTCTGTTCCCCAGGCCTGAGTCATGCTTTTAGAATGGTTGATAAGGATTCTTATATTAAGGATACTAAATAAGTATCGACAAATCTGGCTCTGTTGTTTTATGCTCTAAATATTATTTTATTGTGATGATAACACTTAACATGAAACCAACCTTCTTAACAAATGTTTAAATGTACGGCACAGTATTATACAGGTACAATGTTGTACAGCTCTCTAGCGTTTATTCATTTTGCTTCAGTGAAATTTTATGCCTGCTGATTAGCAACACCCTACCTCCCCCTCGCCTGCCCCTGGCAACCACCATTCCACTTTTGATTCTGTGAATTTGACTATTTTAGATAGTTCACATTAGTGGAGTCATACAGTATTTGTCTTCCTGTGACTTGGCCTGTTTCTTATCCTCACCAGGCACTGAGTCTTCGGTGTCTTCTATTCCAGAGTTCCTTTCTTTCCCAGCTTTACCAAATCCAGGAAATGGTAGTTTCTGTCAGCGCTCAAGTACTTAACACTCAAGAAGGCAAGGAGCCTCTCCCTTGTTTATCTGTGCTTGGGAGTGGGGAAATTAGGCCTTCAAGCTGAGCCAGCATCTTTATAATATCCCAGGCCCCTGGCCAGCATTGCAGGCTGACCTGGAGCTGACGGACAGTGATTGCCCTGAAGCTGTGATAACACCAAGTCAGCTTGAGGACCGGCCCTCAAAGGTCATTCATTCACTCAGAGCTCCACCTGCTGCCTATAATTAAGGATATCAGTTCTACAAAGACAATACCGCAAATGCCACGGAATATTCTCTAGCTCCCAAATCCCTGTGACCTAACAATAGTTAATTTAGCTTCTTCTGAATGGTCACAAGTTCTCTCGTGATCAAGAAGATTCTGGGGGGTCTTGCGTCCCAGGATGACAGCTGAGATGTAGAGATAAACAACAAAGGGTCTAATCCTTACATTTCCTGAGTTAATTTAGTATGGTCAGGAATACGTGAAATGCTTCCTTGTTCAGAAACCCACTTGCCTAAATGAGTGGAACAATGGGCATGTCATTGAATTAGTTCACGATTTCACCGGTATTTTACACCATCCTCCAAGGATGGCGGTAATCAACTTCAGATGACCCAAAGTGGAGCACTGGCCAGTGAGTGGGTGATTGTCAAAGCTTCGCTTATAGAGAATAGCTGGATCATACTTAAAAAACAAAATGTAAAACTTTTCCTTCTCTCAACGTCCACCAGAACTGTTAGAGTTATAAAAAGTAAATTTTTGTGTCAAATTCCAATTTTTAAGTATAGAATTAAGGTATGTCTATTCTGAACAGCAGGATCTCTTCTTAGGGTTAAATGACACAAGGCAGGAGAGAGGTGAATGAAGACAATTGATGAATGTTCTGGGATGTATTTTCTGGTGTAACAGAGGGACCAGGGAGGTAAATTCAGTGCAGACTTCCTGTCGAGCTGTGTGAGCCAACACACAGGACCTCTCGTATACTTTCAAGCCCAGAAGATACTCTTTGAGGGTTATGATGGAGAGATTACTTTACAAGTTGCTTTTTTCTTTTTTTTGCCCCAGAAAAGGGGATCAGTCTAGATTAGATTTGGAAAATGAGGCTATACTGCAGATAAACAATAGTGGATATGTAAACACATGGTATATGTGGAACAGAGGTGAATATCAGGTTTAACTGGTGCTTTTATACCAGTGATCACCTGCTACTAAAAGGGTTGGGGCCATGTGAGATGTCAAACATCCCTTTAAAAGGATTCTAATTCAGGAAGTGCCTTATGTGGGGAGGTGAATGTTCCAGCTCCCTAAATCAATAAGTATATAATTAATTAGAGTTAAAAGGAAGCAAAGCTCTGAGGACAGGGGTTTCACAGGCAACTCCCAACAGTTGGATTAAAAGATTGGATTTAACCACGAATTATTGTCCCAAATCCCCTCCCTCACCTCCGGTATACGTACAGTTAACTCTCATAAAGGATTTACAGGTGAAGAACTGCTTTTCTTGGATAAAGATAACTGAATAAGAATGGTATTTATACATAAAATTAACCTCTTGTAACCTACATTTTAAATTTTTTTTATCTGGAATACATGGGATAATTTTTGTATGGATTACCAAAATAAAATTTGTATGTTTAAATATTATAAGCAGAACATACACAGAACAGATTTGAGGAATACAAATATTTTAGACACAATAATGACAAAGATAAAAGGAGAGAAAAAATTTTAAATAAAACTCAATTCAATAAAATGGAAAGGTTTTAAAAATTTAGTGGTGGAAGAATGAAGCGGGGGAAATCGGAGGGGTAGACGAACCATGAGAGACGATGGACTCTGAAAAACAAACAGGGTTCTAGAGGGGAGGGAGGTGGGAGGATGGGTTAGCCTGGTGGTGGGTATTGAGGAGGGCACATTCTGCATGGAGCACTGGGTGTTATGCACAAACAATGAATCATGGAACACTTCATCTAAAACTAATGATGTAATGTATGGGGATTAACATAAGAATAAAAAAAAAATTTAGTGGTGGTGTTTACTTTTAAATGTGTTGTTCCATTGTGTACTCTTGGCTTCTAAATTGTAAAAAAAGTTTTAGTGATATGCTTTATCAAAAATAACAATGGATTAATATTAGAATAGTTTGAACAAAGTGAGCTAATTTAATTAACTTGTCTATTATGTCCTAAACTATTAAAAATTAAAGTAATCCTGCTCTGAATTAAAGGGCTGAGCTGCCTATGGACATGTTGGACATGTATTAGAGAAGATTCATCTCTTTCACTTGGTTCTCTTATTAGTTCTGAAGAAAACCATTATGACCACTTTTCCAGGTCCGTCTATCCTCAGTTCCTGAAGAAATAATCACCTCATCCAGATTTGAAAGGCTGTCATACTTGTCATTTAGCATTGGACCTATGAAAAACCAAAAAGTGCTACTGAAAATGAAAGGCTTAATTATTTCAATTTTTTGGCAGAGACAGTTACTTGAATGACCTTCTGTTCCTTTTTTTTTTCAATGTTATAGCCATTTATGAGTATAATTTAAAAAAAAAACTAACTGAAGTGTAGTTGACATATAATATTATATTCATCACAGATGTATAACATAGTGATTCCACAATTACTTACATTACAAAATGCTCTCCATGTTAAGTGTAGTTACCCTCTGCCACTATGCAAATTTATTATGATATTATTGACTATATTCCCTATGCTATACTTTTCATCCTCATGATTTATTTATTTTATAACTTAATCTCCTTCCAATCTTGGATTGGATGAAATGGTCAAAACAGTACACTTATAAGACATCTTTATAGGCTAATTGGGAACAATTATCTTCAATGTTGATTAACAAATAGATCTATAATTAAGATTCTGAGAGCTATCTATGCAGAGGAATAATTTTGTAATGTTCATATAGAGCCTGAGTCTCAAGAGTTTTAAGGACCTCACAAACATCATCTATTGATTTTCTGCAGCATTTTAATAAGGTAGTAGAAAGCCGGCACCCTGGCCCTGTAGCAGAGATGACGATGCTAAGCCATAGGAGTAGGTGTTGTATTTATGCTGATAATGCATTGAGCCACAATCTTTTTTATTTCAATTTTAAGGACCTCAGACACACAGGACTGAATTGCTTATGCTCATTAGTCCACTGCCCACTTTAGCATCCATCTGTTAAAGTCCTTGACTTGTTCTATTACTCTTCCCCTCATCTCCATCTCCAATCCCATTCCCCTTCCTACTTTCCTGGAAAAGCATAAAAAAGTAGGTGCTGTCCTAAGAACATGCAATGGGAAAAAGACAGTCTCCTCAACAAATGGTGTTGGGAAAACTGGTCAGGTACATGCAAAAGAATGAAACTGGACCACTTTCTTACACCATACACAAAAATAAATTTAAAATGGATTAAGGACCTAAGTGTGAAACCTGAAACCATAAAAATACTAAAAGAGAGCACAGGCAGTAATTTCTCTGACATTGGCCATAGCAACATTTTTCTGGATATGTCTCCTGAGGCAAAGGAAATAAAAACAAAAATAAACTGTTGGGACTACAGCAAAATAAAATGCTTCTGCATAAAAAAGGAAACAATCAACAAAACTAAAAGACAATATACTAAGTGGGAGAAGATATTTTCAAATGACATCTCTGATAAAGGGTTAGTATCCAAAATATATAAAGAACATATACAACTCAACACCCCCCCCAAAATAATCCAATTAAAAAATGGGCAATGGGCAGAACATATGAACAGACATTTCCCCAAAGAAGACATACAGATGGCCAATACATTAAAAAATGCTCAACATCACTGATCATCAAGGAAATGCAAATCAAAACCACAATGAGATATCACCTCACACCTGTCAGAATGGCTAAAATTAAAAACACAAGAAACAGCAAGTGTTGGCAAGGATGTGGAGGAAAAGAAACCCTTGTGCACTGTTGGTGGGAATGCAAACTGGTGTAGCCACTCCAGAGAACAGTACAGAGGTTCCTCAAAAAATTAAAAGTAGAACTACCCCATGATCCAATAATTGCACTACAGGGTACTCTCCCAAAGAATACAAAACACTAATTTGACAGGATACATGTACCTGTATGTTTATAGCAGCATTATTTATAATAGTCAAATTATGGAAGCAGCCTAAGTGTCCATTGATAGATGAATGGATAAAGATGATGTGATATATATAATATATATATATTACTCAGCCATATAAAAGGATGAAATCTTGCCATTTGCAGCAACATGGATAGAGCTAGAGAGTAGAATGTAAGTGAAATAAGTCAGTCAAAGAAAGACAAATATCATGATTTCACTCATATGTGGAGTTTAAGAAACAAAACAAATGAGCAAAGGGGAAAAAAAAGAGGCAAACCAAGAAACAGACTCTTAACTATAGAGAACAAACTGGTGATTACCAAGGGGGATGTGGGTGGGGGGATGGGGGAAATAGGTGACGGGGAATAAAGAGGACACTTATCATGATGAGCACTTAGGAATGTATGGAATTGAATCACTATATTGTACACCTGAAACTAATATACCAGAATTAAAATTAAAACTTAAAAAAATATATGTGCTGTCCTTCCAAGTCAACAATCTACAAGCATATGCATTTATGACTCAGCAATTTTGCCCTTGGAAATGTACCTCAGAAAAAAGCTTGTACACATTCATAAGGAACTACATACCTATTTCTTTATCACAGAGTTGTTTGGGAGTAGCAAAGAAATGGAAGCCACCTGTATCCACCAGTAAGTGAATAAATACATTAAATATAGTTTATAGACATGACAGAATACTATGTAACAGAGATAATGAATTAAATTCTCATATAGTAACATGAGAAATGTAGGAAACAGAATGAGATCTAGAGCACAATGTCATTTATGTAAAATTTTCTTTTTTTTTAAAGATTTTATTTATTTATTTGACAGAGAGAGACATAGTGAGAGAGGGAACACAAACAGGGAGAGTGGGAGAGGGAGAAGCAGGCTTCCCGCAAAGCAGGGAGCCTGATGCAGGGCTCGATCCCAGGACCCTGGGATCATGACCTGAGCCAAAGGCAGACGCTTAACGACTGAGCCACCTAGGCACCCCTAAAATTTTTAACCGTATATATAAAACAATGCTAAATATTTCTCAGATGCATGTTTATCTCTTATTTTTAAGGGCAAAATTGATGTAGTTTATCAAGAATGAAGGGAAGAAAGGAAAGGAAAACATGTAAGGGTGAGAGGGAAAAAAGAAATTAATCAAAGGGTCTATAGATGTAACTTATTAACTATGTACCAACACAATACTAAGTTCATTACATTTGTTATCTTATTTCAAGTAAGTAGATACTATTGTTCCCCTACTAAAAGTTAAACCAAATGAGGCTCAAAAAAGGTTAAATATCCCACCTAAGAGTCCACTGCAACAAAGTGGCAGATCCAGTTTACAAAAGCAGGAGATCTGGCCCAAGAGTCACCAAGGCAATTATAAAACTACTCATTTCTGAGAGCTGTTTTTGGTGGAGGCAAGATTGTTCATTTTCCTACAGCCAGTTTCCTCTGTTCTACACTCTGCAGTTCTACACTCTGCTCTCAACTGTTAGTTGTTTTTGTTTCCCAGACTCCTGGAAGTGAGTATTAAATGTAGTAGACAGAAGTATAATAAACATTGATAGATATGTTCTGCTTCTGGCCAATAAATACACTTGCATCTGATTTATATTTTAATGTCTCATTAATTCAGTTAGCATGAGTTGATACCTAAGAAACCAATAAGCCTAGATGCACTGTTCAAATTTAGTTTCTGGACATGGAAAGGCAAAAGAGTGATTCCACAGTGTGGTGGCTCATCTGCTATCCTGATGAAAATCTGACTTGACCGTACATATCATCTCTCTTTAAACTTTATAGATTGTTTTCAGTAGACTACTAAGGTTCCGAGAGTATGTGTTGTGTTTCTTAGTAATATAAGCTATTCCATATTTTATCTTTAAAATATTAAAGGAAAATATTAATTAAGCAGAATAATCAATTACATTATCTTTTTTGAAGTTTTATGTGATGCTTCCAGGTTGTTAGAAATGAAATTTAACAATGATGAAATCTCTTAGATATTAAAAAGAACGTGCAAAATGCCAGGCAAAATGCTACCTATTGTTGAGTTGGCTCTTTATATTATCTGTAATTGCTGAATGGAAAGTGTGTTTTGAGAGCTCTAGGAGATGGCACAAAAGCTGCTTCTGATCAATGAAACAACGAGAAAGATGAGAAAGGCAACATTAATGACATCACCAAATAATATAATGCTTGAGATATAATGTTTTCCTTTTCTATTAAATATGTTTAGTATGCAACCAGAGAAAGAAGTAGAAAATTTAATTAAGAAGCCACAATAAAAAGTACTATTTATTGATAATCTCATATAAATCTTCAAAAGCTTGAAAAAAAGAGATGTGGATGGAACTAGCGGGTATAATGCTAAGTGAAATAAGTCAGTCAGAGAAAGACAAATACCATATGATTTCACTCATATATGGAATTTAAGAAACAAAACAGATGAACATAGGAGAAAGGAGGGAAAAATAAAATAAGATGAAAATAGAGAGGGAGGCAAACCATAAGAGGCACTGAACTCTAGGAAACAAACAGAGGGTTGCTGGAGGGGAGGTAGGTAGGGGGATGGGGTAACTGGATGATGGGCATTAAGGAGGGCACTTGATGTAATGAGTACTGGTTGTTACATACAACTGACGAATCACTAAATTCTACCCCTGAAACTAATAATACAGTGTATGTTAACTAAATTGAATTTAAATATAGAATTTTTCAAAAAAATAAATAGAATGCCTACCTACCATTTAAAAAAAAGATAGAAAAAAAAGAAATTTGGGCGGTGAGGTGAAAGAGGACATGAAATATGTTGTAGATGAATTTTGAGATTCATAGTTCCAGAAATAGGAAAGAATTGAATAATAATGATAGAGGGCATAATTAATACTATCTCTTGAAAATCTGCTAGTACCTATTTAAAAAATCCTAGATTTCCACCAAGAAGAATCTAATTAAAGAATTGCACATGGACTTCATTTCTTTATGTAAAGCAATGATTCTTTATGTTTTGGAGATTGTGAACTTCTTTTACAATTTTGGTGAAGGTTCTGGAACATTTTTTTTCAAAATGCACATTCGTGCTCATTTTGCATAAAATTCCAAAGGCTAATAAACCTAAAACCCAAGGACTTAGACTACAAAGATCAAATTGATAGGATACATAGCAACTCAGTCTAAATTTCCCCTACTAATTCTTTTTATAAAGTTTTCTAAGAAACATCTTGACATTTACCATCTTTCTGGGTGCTCATATAATATATAGAACGAAAACCAATCATCCTACTTCAGGCAAGGTCCAATTCTGACATAACTAGATTTTGTCTATTTTACTGGAGCTGCCATTGAGTTCTGCAAATTGTAGACATCATAATGACACTTCCAGGAACTAGTGCTGAAGGAGACAAAAGCTATCTGGTTACCAGGGAGAAGGCTAGTGAAGCCTTGTGCTGTGGAAGGTGGCGGTATTATCAGGGGCTCTATCAAACTAACAGAAGAAAACTGAGAGTTCATCAAAGCTTACAGCTTTTTGGAAAAGTAAATCTAGACAAGTGCTCCAATAGCATAGTTGACACTCAATTAAAATAGTCTGTCTAACCCCATGTCTGGTATATCATTAAGGTTTAATGCAATCATGTCTTGAGAGCAAATAGAAATGTTATTTCCCAGGTGCACTGAATCAAATTAAGAACATTTGTAAAGCAATGAAATTCATTCCTTGTGTCTTGGGATGATCTAATGAGAAGCATTTATCTGTTAGGAAAAGCTTTAGACCCCAAAGCTGTACCTACTACCCACCTGAATGTTCATCTCTGTTCCCCAGGGTGTCACCAAACCGAGGGTGTAAATGAGACCTAAGATAACATTCGATTCTGTTCAGTTAGCTCAGACATGACTAATGAAGGATGTAATTTTATATATTCAGGTTTTTTTAGTTGCTACTGTGTGGGTGATATTTAAAGCAGGTGGCAAATTTAAGGTAAAAGATAATGAGAAGCAGGAAGATATTGTGAAGCCTGAATATGAAATCAAAAAGACTGGGTTTAGTCCCTGGCTCTGTCATTTGGTAATTATGTCAACTTGCACAATTTTTCTGGGCCTCAATTTCTTTACAGGTAAAGTGAAGATATAATGTTTATCTGTTAGGGATTTTTCTGAGTTTTCACATCTGTCATCACAGTGAGGTATGTTTTTCTCTATATTCCAAATATACTTTAAATTTATTTTTTATATTCATTATAGTGATCAATGCATAAAATTTAAAAACTCAAATATTACTACAGGTTCAAAACAATAACAATGAAAAAGGCGGCAGTTTCTTCCCAGATTCCCGCTCCCTGGGGATAGCCACTATTAACTCTTCTAACTCTGTTTATTTGGTCTTTGAAGTCTACTTTTATAATATGCTTATATCTATTTCTGGATGTTTTCCAACATTTAGTTACTATGTATTGAATTCCCAAATTAGAATATGAGAATTTACTTCTCTTAAGCCACTCTCAACACACATACTTTCCCCTTATTCATCCCCTCAAAATAGTAATACCACAATTTTTGATTAAATAAGTATTTAATGCTTATATTGTTATGACAATACATATGTTCAGAGCTGAGCCATGTAATTTAGTATGATTCTATTCTTTCTTAGGCAACTCTTCCCTCTCTCATGTGTTATTTTTATGCTTTGTATTTATTCTATTTTCTATTTACTTTTCTTTAATTCCTTTTCCAAACCTCCACCTGAACTGTAAATAGCCGCTCAATGTGATCAGATGCATCAGGTGATTTGAGTTTCAGTTTTTCCTTCCCACAACCTTCCTGCAATCCTTTATCTTCTGGTTCCAATCTTCACTGTTTCTAGGATCCTTGAGGACTTACCCTCACCAACAGGCTGGTAATTCCCTTTGCTTCTCTCTTGTGATTGAGCCATGTTTCCTGAATCAATAAATCAATTTCTTTCTTTCTTCTCTTCCTTTATCCCCTTCCTTCCTTCCTCCCTCCCTCCCTTCCTTCCTTCCTTCCTCCCTCCCTCCCTCCCTCCCTCCCTCCCTTCCTTCCTTCCTTCCTTCCTTCCTTCCTTCCTTCCTTCCTTCCTCCCTTCCTTCCTTCTTTCTTAATAACATAGAGCACATTATCTTGTTGCTTCCTAAGAAACTGTGTGTGGAAAGTAAATGTTTGAGATGGACTATATCTGAAAATGCTTAATTAAATATTTGTTTGGGTATAGAAATCTAGGTCAGAAATTAGTTTCTTGCAAAAGAGAAGGCATTGTTGTAGTGTCTTCCAGCTTTCAATGTTGTTATTTAACAACTGATGCCATTCTAATTCCCAGCCTGTCATGTGACCTGTTTTTCCTCTTGAAAATTTAGATATGTTTTATTGTTCCCGAATGTAATGACATTTCAGGATGTTGTGAGCTGTGCTGTCTCTTTCATTTTATCATGCTGCTGTGGACTTGAAGAACTCTTTTGTCCAAATTCTCATGTTCTTCACTTCAGGGAAGTTTCCTTGGATTATCTCTGTAAAAATTTCCTCCCCTCTGTTTTCCATTTCCTTTTCTAAGAAGGTTTCAAACAGTTGTCCTGTTTCCCATCTGATCCCGCACCTACCCCTTTAGACAAATTGGTATCTCCACATCTGAATTCCTGTAAAGGAAAGGTACAACCATGTTGACCTCACAGGGACTCCTCACACTGGCAGTTGGCCACTCTAAGCCCCAACCCTGAGCTCTCAGGTTATAAGGATCCAGCTCTTGCTAATCACTTACATAACCAAGCAGAACAGAGATTCTTACTCCATCCTCTTTTTTGTTCCTTCTCTCCCGTCTCCTTCCCCTTCTCCCTCTTTTTTCCTCCTTTGTTTGTCTTCTTTACCCCTCATAGGGATGACCATTTGGTTCTCCTCTTCTTTCACTCTCCTCCTTCTTTTCTTAAACTTTACTCTCTACCTGTATCCTAGCTCTAACGGCCATCTGTCCTCATTTCAGTTCTATGGCCTCTCACCTGTCCTCTCTATAGGCTCACCTGTCATATTAGCTATAGCTATAGACCTAGCATTCTGGAGCTAGAAGGGCTCCATATACTGATGAGGAATTGGGCCCAAAGAGGTTGGGCTGATTTGTTAGTGGCAGCAGGACTCCAATGCAGATTTGCTAATTCTGGATTCATTGCACTTCCTGTTACATAACAGTTCAGGGTACCTCAACACCAGGAACACAAACCTCTGGGCAACGTGCCTATGCATTTTGCAGTACAAATCCCACTGAAAAGATAGATTTTTACATTGTGCTTGAGTTAACGAAGTCTTTTTAAAGAGTAGCCTCTGTATATTCCCCAAGTAAAATAAAACAAATAAGGGAAGGGTTTCTAGTAAATGCTAACATTTATTGAATCCTTACTAGGTGGCATTCATTTTGTATATGTTTATCTTATTCAAACTATATACTAACTTTATGTAATACTCTCATAAGCCCTGGTTTCAATATGATGAAAGGCAGAGAAATTAATTTCTTTACTCAGACATAGGAGGAACTTACAAGTCTGTTTCTCAAGTTCGTGCTGTTAACTAATCTATGGTGCTTCCTGACAAACATTGTTTAAGGCATTATTGCAGCCTGCTAGACAAGCTCAATAATCCAAGAGCGTGCACAATTTTAAAATAGGCTTCAAAGTGTTCGTGCCCTCTGCCTGTTTAGCAATACCTGCTTCTCCCATTCCTTTGCAAATCTCTAGATTCAGAGAGGGACAGATTCTCCCCAGACCCCTGTACATCCTCATTATGAGCCCTCCCATTCTTATGGGAAAAGGTAAATATAGCAAAAGTATAGTGTTCCAGATTGTTTCCAGTCTGGCTCACTTCTTTTCAGATAAAAAAACATTTGGTGAAGTGATATTTTTAAAGCTATTATAACAATTATATCCAGCAAGCTTCTTAAGGTTTATTTGAATTGAAGTGATTTGCATCAATCCAAGCTCCCAGTCTGCTCTCCAGGTTTTTGTGATTGCTGTTTTGAGCTATAAATCTAGCTTGGCTAATGGAGGATAATAAGCAAAGTGTCTTTGCTTTCTTTCCAATATAACTCAGCTGTATAGTACAAAACCTTGATTCTGTCTTTAGACATGTGTTGACCAGCTTGTCAGAATTTCCATTGGCATTGTATATGAGGGTGGGTGGAACTGCTACAATTTAGATGTAACTGAATTTTTTTTTAAATCTTTCTTTCAAGTGATTTCAACCCCCTGATTCATTTTCAACTTGGAAAAAATACCATATACATGGTGGTCTATGAAAGCTGTACTTTGGCAAGCACAATTTATAATTCATTATCTTTTTTTTGTCAAGGCAATTTTAAAAAAGCTATTTCTGTCATCTTTTAAATTGGTGTCTTTCTTCTTTGACTGCTATATGAGCTTTATGCCTTATTTTCAACATCTTTAGGATATTTTTCCTATTGCTTTAAAGTGTAATGAACCATATATCAGATATTGTAAAATATGTTCTAGCTTTCAAAGCAAGTTAAGTCTATCACCTGTTTCATAACAAGCAAGGAGCCATGAATGTTCTGTTGTAATCTCCACAGTAAGAAATAGTACTTTATATTAATATGGTTCCCAGGGTCTTTCAGAGTCAGTTTGGAATCCAGGACAAACGATAGCTTTGCTGTCAGCATTGACACCACCAGGCAAACCTGTATGGTGGATCTGTGCAGAGAGTGAGGATCAGTAAGTTCCCTGAGTATAGTAGGTTGAAAAGTGCCCCCCCCCAAAAAAAAATTATGTCTGCCTGGAATCTGAGAATGTGACCTTATTTGAAAATAGGGTCTTTGCGGAAGTACTTCGTTGAGATCCGGTCATACTGGATTAGACTGGGCACTAAATCCATTGACTGATATCCTTGTAAGAGGAAAGACAGGGACACAGAGACACAGGGAAGAAACAGGGATTGGAGTGATGCAGCTGCAAACCAAGAATTGCCAGAAAGTAGGAAGAGGTAAGGAAGGCTCTTCTCTAGAGCCTTCAGAGGAAACATGACCCCACTACTATCTTGATTTTGAACTTCTTGCCTACAGAACTTTGAAAGAATAAATTTCTATTGTTTTAAGTAACCCAGGTTGGGCTAATTTGTTACAACAGTCCTAGGAATGAATACACTGAGGAACTCCTGATTGATGTTACTGAAGAGGCTTGATCCCAAGTGAGACTGTCCAAACACTCAGGACTCCTGGATATATGACTTTAAACAGCTATACATGGCTGTGCATAAGAAGAATGAGTAAGAAACTAGTGTACAGTGATCAGAGCTGGATCATCTCACTTCAAGCAAAAGGGCTGCTACTAAGGCAATGAGGAAAACCCAAGCTTGGTCTGAGACTTGGAATGCAGGATTCAAGCTGCAAAGAAAGGAATAGACTTCAGGAACATTCTGGGATGGAAGAAGCTCAGTAACCTGTTCATCTTCTCAGCTGCACCAGCACATGTACACATAGGACAATTGAGCCCAGTCTGATAACTGCAAATAGTTCAACTACAGTAAATGGAAGGACTTTTGCTATGAATTATGAGAAGGTGTTCATTGCTTTGGGAAATCCAAGCTCAGGACTGGAGCCCAGACTCCACTCTGCTTTGAGGAGCACCATTTCACACTGGGAAGCACATGGACTTTGACATCAATGAGACATGTGTTAACATTCTGGCCCCTTCACTTTCTGGCTGTAGTATTTTATTTTATTTTATTTTATTTTATTTTATTATTATTTTTCTTTAATTTTATTTTTTTTTTAGATTTTATTTATTTATTTGAGAGAGAGAGAGACAGAGATAGAGAGAGAGCACAAGTGGGGAGGAGAGGGAGAAGCAGGCTCCCCGCAGAGCAAGGAGCCCGTTGCGGGACTCGATCCCAGGACCCTGGCATCATGACCTGAGCCGAAGGCAGACACTCAACTGACTGAGCCACCCAGGTGCCCCAATTTCTGGCTGTAGTATTTTAATAAAATGCTGTGAGCCATGATATCCTCACTTAAAATGGGGATAAAATGTATCTACCTTGTAAAGTGGTTGTAAGGATAACCTGAGATAACATATGCAAAGCAAGTGGCATACAACAGGTGCTCATTAAATATTAGTTCAGTCCCTTCTGTTCCTGGACTCCAGGGAATTAAACAATAATTGTTCTCTTCCTCTGTTTCACACTTGTATCCTTAAGAAACTAGACAGGACATGATTTCCAAAGAAGCAATGAGACTGTGTTTGGTCACTTAAGCTTGTATAATAATGAAATTGGTATATTGTTTCCCTATTTGATGGTCAGGGATAAATTATTTTTAAAAGTCATGCTTAAGAGTTATCTGTAGGGGGTCTTCCAGAAGACACTGATTTAACTCAGAAGAAGACCTCAAAGCCTGCTATGGTGAGGAGATAAACTCCTTTGGCTACTTTAAGCTCCTCTTCTTCTAGACTTGACGTGCTAATGAGGCAAGAAATTATAAATGGCTACTCTTCTAAACAGCTTGGATTGGTCCAAGACAATGATAGAACAAAGATATCCTACAGTAGGACAGAAAAGGTAGCAGTTGAAACTTTACTTTTCTTTAGTTCTGGAAAATCATAAATTCTTTCCAAACTAGTAATGCTTCACACAGACTTTTGTGGGCCCAAACTCTCAAGGCTTTTAGAAAATAATGGTTTTCGGGCGCCTGGGTGGCTCAGTCATTAAGCATCTGCCTTTGGCTCAGGTCATGATCCCAGGGTCCTGGGATCGAGTCCTGCATCGGGCTCCCTGCTCAGTGGGAAGTCTGCTTCTCCCTCTCCCACTCCCCCTGCTTGTGTTCCCTCCCTCACTGTATCTCCCTCTGTCTCTATTAAATAAATAAATAAATAAATAAATAAATAAATAAAATGGTTTTCAAGTCTGGATTCAGACTAAGACCTAACACCTAGAGCATCTGCCAGGCTTAACCACACAATGCCTCACAGTGTCTCTTCTGTATGAGTCTCCTCCTTTCCCTCTCTTGATAACAATGAAATTAGCCCAAAATTTTGTCTCTGAATTTTTATGTGTGTGTGTGTGTGTGTGCTGTTTTTTTCCAGAGGAAGAAGTTACATTCTGATCCTACAATAATTAAATCAGGAAGGAACAATGGGAGACGTTGCTTCAATGAATTGGATGAGATGAATGGTTATTAAATCTGGAATTTAGCTTCCTAGAAAGGGAAAGGGAGGCAAAAGAGTGGGGAAGGATGGGGGAGAGGGGACGGAAGGAGAGGGAATGGACAGGCAGAGGCGAGGAGGGCAGGGATAGGAGAAAAAACTATAATACCCAAGAGAGAGAAGGTGGAAGGAGCATTTTAGGGGGTTGTTTGGCAAACACAGCTCACCTTTCCTATGCCTTCCCTGGTTTAAACTTGTTACCTCATTTCTTCCTATCTACCACAGAGTGAAATACTGTAAGCAATGACCTCTCAGAGCTTAAGTTAGGCCCTGTAATTAGTTTATTATGTGCTTGCTAGAGGCTTTGCTTAGAAGAAATTATGTCCAGGACAATAGCTGACTAACATATAAAATACATACTAAGTATTAGTCACTGTCGTCACAACCACCCCCTGAGGAGATAACTATTTTTATTTTTGACTGAGAAAAATGAGGTTTAGAGAGATTAAGAAACTTGCTTAAGGCCCTATAACTAGTAGAACCAGCATTCAAAATGAGGTCAGTGATTCAGTACCCCATGCCTTTAATCACCAAGCCACACTGCCACCCCTAGAATGGAGAAAAGAGACTGGAATGTTCTCCCTGGGCACAATTCAGTAGCAGTGCATGGGCCTCAGTCCCTGGAAACAGTGTGGCGAAGGGCTTTGCTTGAAGAGGCGACAATATTTTTTCATTCCTCATGTTTCCTTAGAAAAGAGATTTCGACCCACTTTCTAGGAGCAAAAGGATGGGAAGAACATCATTGCTTCTCTCTACCTCCTTCACTGCCCTTCTCCTTAGAGGAAGAGGAACAAACTCTGATATAGAAGCGGAGAAAGAACCCAATGCACTTGGCCCCACAGTTTGATTTCTCCTTCCCCCTACCTGTCTCGGGCTCAATCACTGGCTCCTCACTTTTATGGTAAACTTTCCAGAGCAGTCTCTGCCCTGGAGGGGAAGGCCCTGGGATGGTCCTGCTGAGTCAGGAACCAGGAGGGCAAGAATTTCTAATTGTCCATGGACTAAAGCAAGCCCATTTAGATGCACAGGTAGAGCTGTGCTTTGCAGTCATTTTTATCAGTATGAAAACTGTTGGTTTTATCTCCATCTCTCTGTCTCTTCTGTCTCAGTTCCCAACTTCCTCAACTCTCAATTACCTCAGTTCAAAGTGGGAATGTTAATGCCCACTACAGGACAGGCCTAACAGTTAAGTGAGATAAAGTATTTAAATCTCTTTACATCCAGTAAGCTTTTAACAACTGTCAGCCCCCACACCCCCTTCTCCTTCTCTTAGTCACAATCCAACTTTTATGACTTGTTTTTACTATAAATATAAATATATCTCTTCCATCTTGTAATCTCTCATTGCAAAGATTTAATTCTATTCTTATATTATCTCTTAGGTTTTGGCAATAAAACTAAATTTGGGCAAATAAGTCTCACAGAGTTAGTATCTTCTGTAAATTTGGTCTTCATATCTTAAATCTTTGAGCATATTTATCCCATTGGAAACATCTGATGTAATTGTTTTCAGCAGCATGTAATTTTTTAATCATATGATTGGAGCATAATAATTAGGGTCTTGAAAGGAGCCACAAGGTAGAAATTTGAACATGTAAAATAAGTTAAACCTCTTAGACTTCAAAGTTATTAATTTGGCTTCATTTTGCATACCTATTACTTAAAGACAGTGAGAAAGGGCTAAAATATCTTTAGATTTAAAGCAACTCAATATCATTTGAATTTTATTATTCCATTCTTTCACATTTGTTCTGATAAGAGAGCTAAAAATCTCAGCCTTCGAACGCCAGACAATGCTGTTTTCCCAGTGGGTCCATGATTAAATGTCTTCTCATGTAGAAAGATAGCAAAAACAAACAAGCAAACAACAGATGACAGATGAGAGCTGAACATTTGTCACTGATGTGCAGCATGATTCTCTTTCCCTTTGTAACTAAAAGTAACAAACTGGTGTGTGACATTGGAGTCAATAAGTAGTTAGGCCCAGCAAGCAGATCTTGGCAGTTCTGCTTTTAGGCCCCGTGCTTAGGCCAAGTCAGAAGACCCAACTTTACAGGGCCCCTTGATCACAGAGTTTACAACGGCTGTACCTTAGGATGTGACCAAGTCTTGAGTGGAGCTTTATGGAGGCAAATACTCATTAAGACAGATCCAGGAAGGGTTCTGCTTGATTCCTGCCTCAAAGCTAAAGCTTGGCTATGCTAACAATGATAGGAAATGATGGTGGTTCCAATTAAGAGTCACTTAGGGCATTTTGGTCCCTTTTTTTTTGGATATAGACAGTGGTGATTCTACACAGTATGAACCTGCTCAGCTTCGAATTCTCTACCTTTTCTTCACCTTTTGATTTCTTCCTGCACTGATCCCAGATCAAGGAAAAGAGAAATAACAGAAAAACAACTTTATTTCCTTGAATTATGGAGTGTTGTGGACCCTGAGCCAATGATGGAGAAGAGTCTAATAGTTAGGAGGAGGACACACCATCTGGTTTCTTCTGTGCTCTCAGCCCATCCTCAACCACCCTCAGAAGTCCATCTTTCTGTCCAAAAATCAACCCTATTCTTTAAGAAGAGTCACAAAGGTATGACCCTTCCCTCTCTCCTACCTGAAGATTAGGAAAAGTAGAATTGAACAGAAACAGGGAATGTTTATAAAGACTCAAATTCCACCCTCTGTAGCCATACCTTCTAGTCTTAAAGGTCGATAACTCAATGTTTACCCATCCTTCCTAAAATGGCATAGGGATTATGTCTGCTATAACTTTTGAACTGCCACCAGGGTTGAAGTTTTAAAACAAAGTAAAGATGCCATTCCCAATTTTTAGAGCAACAAGCTGTGGATATCTCCAATCTGTAATGTTTATAGTATGGCTTAGCTTATTTCTTTGTGAAGAAATTCCAACATCTATTTTTCTTTAGTAATTAATGGAAAATACCATGAAACTGTAGGAAGGTTACCCACTATTTATTTAATGACTGCCTCTGAGATTGCTAATTGAACTGACTTGTTGGCACAGTAATGACATTGACTATTGCCTGCCTGGAACACAACTTAGATCACCAGGATCAAACAGAAAGACCTAAAAGTCATAAGTAGGTATAAAGCCAGTGATATCATATTTCTGACTCAGATATTTCCAACATTTCATGAGCATAACAGAAAAGACATATGCTTTCAACTGAGATAAAGGCTAGCAGCACTCCAGCAACAACTTTGGCATTTGCCTTCCTTGGGTTTAGCAAGAAAAGGCTTGACCTCTGGGACCTCACAGTGGGATGAGGGAAGAAGGTATACTAACTGAGGAAGACACAGTTGATTTCCTCCCTGGTCAAAGAGAGACCATCCTTCTTAGGAAAGAAGGACATGGTTAGGCCTCAGATTAGAGGAAAAATTAGAATCTGTGGCAAATTTCGTGATATGTACTTATGTCATATTTTTATGCAAAAATGAAGGCAATCAATGAAAAATAATCCAGTCGTATCACCTTGGTCAATTGCTAACAGTCCCATTTGCTTCCCATCCCACTGGAATAGTGGTGACAACTAGATTTTAAAGGCTTTCCATTTGTTCTACTAATCATCTACACTCATCATTATGATATCAGTTGGCTGTTTTGTTTGACCCTTCCCCATCCCCCACAAAAAGAGGTAGCCCTTCACTGAGAAAACTCTGTTAGCTGCTAAGAGGCTTATTATGAAGATTCCAATATTATGGGATAAAAGGAACTGTTGCACAATCTTGTCCTAGACATTCAAATACTTGAAGTCATACATAGTGATGGAGGATTATGCAAATGCTCCTGGTTTGCTTTGCAAAAGTAACCTGAGCCTTCCTGAGGAACTGACTTGTGTGGTTGTTGGAGGAACTAAAATGGCATTAGTTTGGGAGGTTCTTGGGTGTTTGGAAGCCTCTTGGAAGGCTTCCAGAGATATTATCTAGCCCTACCCACACACTTCCTGCCCTAGCCCCACTCCTGGATACTGACTGAGTGACATCTTGCAAGGATAGGGGTGATAGGTGACTATAACCTGCATTTTAGTTTGTGTAATTCCACTCTCCTTAGCAAACTTCCCTCAAAAAGTTTGCAACCTTTAACAGGATACAACTTCCTTCCTGAGCTGAACTGTTATGATAGCTATGGTATCTTTTCTTCTTGCTCATTCCTTATTCCTCAGAGAACTTGGGGAATTTTAATAACAGGGACTACCAGCTATGAAAATTTTGACTCCTATGTCTAAAAGAAATGGAAATAGTCTTAATACCTTGCTTCTTTCTAGTCTTCTCTATAAAATGTCTTAATCTGGTAAAAGTGACATATTATAGCCCTAGGTTTCTCAAACCTTAGCATACCGCATGTATCAAAATCACCTAGAGGACTTATATAGACACAGATTGCAGGGCCCCATCCCTAGACTTTCTGATTCAGTAGGTCTGGGTCTGTTCCCAAGGATTTGCATTACTAATAAGTTTCTAGGTAAAGCTACTGACCCAAGGATTCCACTTCGAGAATCTCAGTTGTAGTGAAACGGCCAAATACCTGTGAGGCTGGGCTAGGGTGACTAATTCATGATGCTTCACCTGAAATTTTAGTACTAAAATTTCCACATTGCAGTGACTTCTTCAATTCAGGGCAAACCAGGCCAGTTGGTCACTCCAGGTGAGGCTAAAAATATATCTAGTTTAAAGGGAAATTTCGTAGCACTTAGTATTTCTAAAAACCATTTTTGAGAAAGCTGTGTTATAATTTTATATTTAGGTGATTAAAGGGCTTTTAAAATCAGTAGGTTTAAAATACTCAACATATCTAGCTAGTATCCATAGTTCTAAAATATGAATGGTCTTAGAGTATCCTGTAGTAACAGTACTGAGCTCTTAGTAAGGTCCTAAAGCTGTGTACCACTATGTTAGCACTTTGACTATATTACATCTAATTCCTACAACAGTACAGTTTATTAGGAATTATAGTCAATACAGATGGTAAACTAAGCTTGTAGAGGTTACAGGGACACAGGTGGTTACTCTGTAGGTGGGATTTGAGCCCAGATCTCTCTCACTCCAAAGCTTGTATTCTTTCCGTTATGATGATGCAAGTGGGTATTTGTTTTTCCTAAGGTTTAACATTTGCCATCACTTAATAGATATAGATGTTCAAGGCCAGTCTTATGGAGGCTGATTATTTGTGCACTCAATCTGAGATTATAGTGCATGCCACCACATAAAAACTGATGTCTCCTCCCGGGAGAGAGGGTTTGCAAATAGGCTTTCCTTAATTAGGAAAAACTGGTAGAAGAAGAAAAACAGCTAGTTAATGCTTTTTAAAATAAAAAAAATACATTATAGAAAGCAATTTCATTTTTATATTAAATTATTTCACAAATATAAGGCACAATATAATACAGAATAAAATTTCAAGGCATACCCTTAAATATAACGTAATCTCTTTATTACATTTCAATGATTATCAGTCATCCCTTATTGCAAGAAGACCAAGTCTCCTTTCCTTTCCCCTCCTGGGGCCCCTCTGATTCATCACACACTTGCTAATCATGATCATGTCCCAGATCCTGATCCTGTCTTGGGACCTCCAGTAGCTAGGGATGAAATTCTCTCTACTGTCTCCCCTTCTGTCCTCCTACTAGAAAGCTATTGCAGGTTTCATTTTTTCCCCCATTTGCCATTTTTCACCTTTTCTGAAAGAGAGCTATTTATCCATCTCTCTCCCTCTCTCTCCTACTCTATGATCTGTCTTTTCAAGGCCAGATCATAGAGGAAGAAGAAAAACCCTGGTCAAAATATGTTTCTTCCCCCTCCCCCCCAAGCCTCTCACCTTGATAATTTCCTTCCAGTCAGGAAAATTATCTTGTCCACTCCCCAAACTCATTCAATGAATTCTCTCCCCATTCCTCCCTCCCCCACTCCATTTAACAACACCTTACAGTAAGCACAGAATCCATTTTTTGATTAATCTGTCAATTTTGTGATTCCAAAAAGGCATTCTTCTTATTTTTGTTACTTTAAATATATTTGGGCCCATCAGGAATGTTTTAGAGGACTCGCTTTTATTTTTCCCTTGTACAGGGTATTCTCAGTTCCTAGCATCTTCTCACAATTATGTGAATATTACGGTCCATACCTGGTATAAAACACTTCCTACTCACCTTTTTTTTTCTTTCCTAATTTCCATTAAACAGAATTACTTACATGTTTCTAACCATGAGAAAATAAAAGTTATGAGGGCAAAAACTCTCAAAGATTCCTAGGACCTGTTCTATTCCAGTCAGTGGCAGAGAACACCTCTGGCCCCCTCCTCCCACTAGGAGTGCTCACCTGAGGTGGGCTCAAAGACACCCGCTCATAGTAGAAAATCCAAGACAGGATGAAAAACACATCCCTGACCTTAGAGCAGAGTCTGTGGGGTGTAACTCACAACTTACCTCATCACATCAAGCCTATGGGTGGCCTTCTTGGCTCTGAGCCTGGGTTTGCACCTACCTCGATTTTTTTGTCTTGGTCTTAAACATGGTCTTGTATCTCTGGGCTTGGACCAGTCAATCTTTGCCAATGGTTCGAGATGTGAACTGGTTCTATGTAAATTTTATTTTACCCAAAATGTTGGATAAAAGAGAAAGAGGAAACAATGCACATCATTGTGCCCAAAATGAGGTATAGGCTGGTGAAGTTTTCAAAGAATGAGAAGTGGCTTGGAAAGGAGAATGGATAACAAGTATGCAGCAGTACCAATGAGTTCAGAAAACATATAGCAAATTCCATAGTTCCATGCTCAGCAAATAGCAACTGCATTCTCTTCTCTTTAGGCCAACATTTAAAAGTCAAATATCTTGAACCAGACACCAGGCAGAAACAACATTTATTTTCTTTTGTTTTTCATAATCAAATGAGATTATTAACAGAAAACAGATCAAGCATAAATGCCCAACATCATAAAAGATTTTTACTTATGTCTCAGAAACAAAGTAAAAATGTCCTAACAACATATAGCATTTCAAATTAAGATAATTGTGAAACATTTATACTGAAACCAACAACAAACAGGGTTTTGTTGTGTGTGTTTTTTTTAAATACAAAATGCCTTTCACTGTTTGCTCATAAGATTAGATTGCCCCTTTTGGGCAAAGACAGGGGAATGATATTTTAAACTCTGAACTGAACCTGATAAAAGCTGCTGGTGGTTTCTTCCTTTTTAGGGCGTAGACCAGCAGAGCCCCTGCCAGGCCTTGGGCCTTCCTCAGGCCATTTCCTGACCTGAGAAGCACTGTGGCAGGGCATGGGGCTACTTCGACATCTTTGTTTCAGAGCATCAAGGGCACAGACTTCCATTTAAGTTTCTGGCTGGCAAGTTCCAAGGAATATGATCTTTTAGCCAGTAACCCATCTCGACATTGTCCCAAAAGATTGTAATAGCAGACACAAGTTAGTTGATTGGGTTTGCAGCCAGTTCAAGTTCTCTCTAATGCTTCTTTTTGAACAACAGGTCTTTTCAGAAAATAAGCAATTGCTACTGAGAAATTGTTTATTTCTAACCCGTGAGTGGCATGAAAACACAGTGTTTTTATTAATATACCAGTTTGGTGATGTTTGTTTAATCAATAACATATTCCATTTTCTGGGTTGAATAGCTGAAAGTTACCCAGAAACTTAGAAAAGGAGAGTTTGAACCAGAAACACAGATTAAAGAATTAGAATAATCAATCATATAATTTTCCAAACTACATTGAGAAAGTTTAGGATTATTTAGCATTATTTAATATGGCCTACACTAAAGTTTGTATTTCACTATGTGGGAAGAAATGCTTTGTTAAGCAAATTAATAGTACCTATAATAAAATTCCATAGTACATTTTAACCCACTAAAAAGAATAAGGTATAATTATTTTACTTTATTTTTTATGCTTTATTTCTATAGAATTTGTATGGGTAAAGGAGAATATAATGTTTTGTTTAAAAGTGAAGATTTGATTTTGTTTTTGCATTGTGACTCAGGCAATTTTCCTATGTTAGAAAAGAAGATGAATTAGTACATTTAGAAAGACTCAAAAGACTTTCAGAAGTTTTTGTTTCAACCTTTTCCTTCTCAATCTAGCTTTTTTAGTTCTATTATTTTTAATTAATTTGTGTTATACTCAATCAACATTCATATAATTATATTACAACTGTAAGTGACTTGATTTTTTAAAAAGGCACCAAATCCAATAGGATAAGGAATGACTGTATTGTGACATACTATGGCCTTGAATTGGCCCACAGCAAGTTCCTGGCAGAATTAGAAGTAGGACTAGAACTTCCTGCTTCCAGCTCGGTGTTTTCCTAACATACCACATTGGCAGTACTATATCAAATTACTTTTTTCCTCATATTAAAAACTTCCTTTCCACAGTTCAGCTGATACAATTGAGGGGGGCGGGGAGGCAAAAGGCAAAACAATTTTTCCTGGCTTAGGCAGCAGGGTCTTCATATTAAAGACCCAAGGTGTGAGGCAAGAACCAGGTTAGATAGACCAGGAACCTGGCAGCAAGTGGAAGCCAAGTAAGTCAACAACCAGATACCAAGAAGCCATTGTGTCTGCATGAAGTAACCCCAGCTGATCTCTACCAAGTCAAGGGCAGGGACTTTCTTGTATCTGACCTAGCCAAGAAAACACACAAGGAACAAATACTCGTTAAGCAAAGACAATTGTATAATTTATTGTCCAAATTGGCACACTTTGAAGAGTGAAAGATGCTATTAATAATATACCAGGACAGAATGGCTAAAATTAACAAGTCAGGAAATGACAGATGTTGGCGAGGATGTGGGGAAAGGGGAACCCTCCTACACTGTTGGTGGGAATGCAAGCTGGTGCAGCCACTCTGGAAAACAGTATGGAGGTTCCTCAGAAAGTTGAAAATAGAGCTACTCTATGACCCAGAAATTGCACTACTGGGTATTTACCCCAAAGATACAAATGTAGTGATCCAAAGGGGTACATGCACCCCAATGTTTATAGCAGCAATGTCCACAATAGCCAAACTATGGAAAGAGCCAAGATGTCCATCAACAGATGGATAAAGAAGATGTGGTATATATATACAATGGAATATTATGCAGCCATCAAAAAAAAAAAAAAACGAAATCTTGCCATTTGCAATGACATGGATGGAACTAGAGGGTATTATGCTAAGTGAAATAAGTCAATCAGAGAAAGACATGTATCATATGACCTCACTGATATGAAGAATCTTAATCACAGGAAACAAACTGAGGGTTGTGGAGTGGTGGGGGGTGGGCAGGATGGGGTAGCTGGGTGATAGACATTGGGGATGGTATGTGCTGTGGTGAGTGCTGTGAATTGTGTAAGACTGTTGAATCACAGACCTGTACCTCTGAAACAAATAATATATTATATGTCAAAAAAAAAAAAAAGAAGATAGTAAGAAGAGAAAAATGAAGGGGGTGGGAATCAGAGGGGGAGACGAACCATGAGAGTCTATGGACTCTGAGAAACAAACTGAGGGTTCTAGAGGGGAGGGGGGCGGGGGGAGGGGTTAGCCTGGTGATGGGTATTAAAAAGGGCACGTATTGAATGGAACACTGGGTGTTATATGCAAACAATGAATCATGGAACACTATATCAAAAACTAATGATGTAATGTATGGTGATTAACATAACATAATAAAATAAAATAAAATAATTAAAATAAGGCAAGCAAAAAATAAATAAATAATATACCAGGACAAAGGAATAAACCAAGCCTATTCCAGGCAAAATAGGACTTACAGTCATCTAGCTAAAAGCCATCCAGGGCTATGTAGTTTTCATATCATAAGAACTAAAAGCAGCGGGAATCGTCCACCAACATTTTCATTTTGCTGGTGGAGCAGCAAAGATGTAGGGCTACGAAGAGGACTTTCTTGAAGCCCCACAGCAAGTTCCTGGCAGAATTAGAACTAGAACTAGAACTTCCTGCTTCCAGCTCGGTGTTTTCCTAACATACAACGTATTTCTATAGTGTTTCACTCTCTTCAAAGTGTAGCCTCCAGTTTCCCCAGGCTATAAATTTCAGGAATATAAACTAAGGTCATGGTAACAATAACAAATAATAATTTCCTGCTTCTCCATCTACTTGTGATTTCAGAAATTCCAGTTCTTTTAAATTCCCATTAAACAATTTCTAGGAGACTCCTGGGTTGGTTCATGTTTGTTCATGAATAAAATCATCCCTACATTGTGTAGAAAATCCACACTTCCCTCAGCTTCCACCTTCACATAAGAGTAGCACAATTTCCACGAGTTGGAGATAGAGGCAGAGCTGGGTTCTACTTCCTTGCCAGTATTATGGCTTTGAACACAGTATTATGGCTTTGAACACAGTATTTCTGGGACTACAATTCCTCTAGACCTGAATTTTTGTAAAATATGGCCTCTATAGCATTGCTTTCTGGAACTATGACTGTAAGTGAAGTAATATCCAATCAATTCTTATTATCTGTGGTAATTCTGTTATATAAAGTCACCCACAAACATTTATTTAAATAGCAAATACTGAGCCACTGCCCCTAAGTTAGGTTCCTGTGAGCCTCTGGTCACATTTTTGTCAACTGAACAATTCATAACCTTGTTTTATGTGTGTTTCTATTTAAAGATACCTTATTTCTTTTTTTTTTTTTTTTTTTTTTAAAGATTTTATTTATTTATTTGACAGAGAGAGACACAGCGAGAGAGGGAACACAAGCAGGGGAAGTGGGAGAGGGAGAAGCAGGCTCCCCGCAGAGCAGGGAGCCTGATGTGGGACTTGATCCCAGGACCCTGGGATCATGACCTGAGCCGAAGGCAGTCGCTTAACCGACTGAGCCACCCAGGTGCCCTAAAGATACCTTATTTCTTATATATTATTGATTCCTTAACATTAAACTCATGGCCAACAGCACCATAAATCATGCCTGAATGAAGCGTATCTAACATACCTATATTTCTCTAAGGCAGATCACAGCCTTCTCATGCTGAGGAACACCAGACAGCACTTCGGCATTACACTTGGGGGCCATTGCAAACAGCAAAATCACCAACGAAAAGCACACACAAAAAATGTGAAAACATGGCACTAGATAGACAGCAAAAGGATACTTTCTTACAGTATGATAGCTTTACCCAATTTGACCTCAGCTAGGAACACACATGCATGCCAGGGCACTCAAATTTTTCTCTGTACTTCTCTATGAATGACCACAAAAGACCGACCACAAAAGCCTGTGATTTTGGAGTCACAAATAAATTTTAGTGAGCAGGCAAACATGGAATCTGCAAATAGATCTACTATCTATAAAGAGCTTAGCACAGTGCATGACACGGAACCCACAATAAATGTTAACTATTATTCTTGTGTGATCATTGTTAAGAAAAGCCTGCCAAGGCCTAAGGCAGGGGGGCCAGCCCCACAATTGCTGAAGTGCTACCTACGCCTGATGTCAATCAGAGGAGATGGTTTTTCACTAATATAAACAGTAAGCTGGTTTAGCCCTGGTACTCAAGCTTTATATCCCAGATAGGAAAACTGTTGTGAATTTTTCCCAGAAGGCTCCAATGTCCACCAGGTGATGAATGGACTCTAGAGAGCCTACTTTCCAGGTTCTCCATGCTCAAACACTAACTTGGACATCCTTTTCCCCCTCCTAGGTGCCACCTCTCTTCATTTGACCCTCACAAGGTATTTATATGTTACATATGCAAATGCATGGCACACCAGAATGAATTAATGACCCACCATCAAACAAATTCCACACACACTTCAACACTTTCCAGTTTCTCTTACAAAAGGTACTCAGATTTTCTACTCCCTTCCTTTTATTTATTTTTGTTTTGTTTTATTTCTCAAGTTCCTCTTTTAGCTCTCTCTGTGGCCTTGCATATTCTCCTATTCTTAGAGCATGTTCTTGAAATGGCTTTAACTCCTCCTTTGGCTGCCCTCAGGGTTTTCTCTTTCCCTATCCTCTTTGACTCCTTAATTTCTGGCTTATTCACTGTCTCAAATTCCAAATACTCCCTCCTCCAGCAGATCCTCTTCCTGCAGATCTTTCTATAATTGAGCTTGTTGTTCTCCTCTGGCTGTCTTAACTTCCGAGAATGGCCTCCTCCCTGTGCCTTCTCCTCCCCTGCGGCCTCTTGGACAGGGTTTTTTTCTCTGGGGCAGGCCCAGACTGTCGCCTTCCCTCAGTGGGGGGTGTCTTCTCCCTACAATCTTCTTCCTGTGCTTTCTGTGGAGTCTTAGCTGCATTCCTCATTTCCTGCTTCCCCTTCCTCTCTTATCTCTGTCTGAAATCCATCACCCTTAACGCATGTGATGTGTAGGTTTGGATTTTGCAAAAAGTGGATTGTCTTAAAATAGGTCATCCTGAACACTCTGTATACATCCCTTATAGAACAGCTCATTATCGCATGGATTTGGATACACTGCAGGTCACATCCCACCCTCTAAACTGCAACTAAACACACGCCAGCCCGTTGTGATTTCCAACCAAGTGTGTGCCTTAGATTTGTCTTTTAATACCAGCATCAGAAAGAGCTAATAGTTACTTACAGTTCTGGAGTTTTAAATATCATGCCCAAATACTAATTTGCTCTATGATTCTTGCTTCTTCCATTTCTACTACCCTGTCCCACTTACCCAGCTCCCAATTACTCTGCTGAAACTACTCTCACTAGGGCTGCCAAGGACTCCTAAAAATATCAGTCTTGTAGCCTTTCCCATTCTCCTTGCCTTCCCAGCATTGTCCAACACTGCTCATTCATTTCTTCAACAGATAGTCCCTGAGTATTTCTTTATACCAAGCACTGTTCCAGATACTTCGGATAGGTTAATAAAACAAAGATTCCTGCCCTTGTGAAGGTTATGTTTTATTAGACTGTGGGGGCAGACATCAAAAACATAAATAACAAATTATTATTATTACATAGACAAATTAGCAAGTAAATTATTTGCTATATTAAATAGTCCTAAAGAAAAAAAGGGAAGGTAGAGCAGGGTAAGGCAGTCAGGGAAGTGCAGGTATTGGGAGGCTTCAGTGTTCAAAGAGTGGTCAAGTAGAGATCACTGAGAAGGTGACAATTTAGCAGACTGGAAGGATGTGAGAGAGGAAGCCATGTGGCCATCTAAGGGAGCGTGTTTCAGGCAGAGGGGATAGCCAGCCCTGTGGCCCTAAGGTGAGGTATGTCTGAGTGTTCAAGGACTGGCAAGGAGGCTAGCACACTGGAGACAGCTGAGGGGAGGGTCTTAGGGGATGAAGCCAGAGAGCTAATAGACCTCTGCCATCTTGGGTTTGTAAGCCCTGTTACCACATTCCCCCTTTGACCTCCATAAATGCTCTCTGCTGGTTCTCTCTTCAGTTCCTTCCTTTGCTTCCTCTTCCAGGGTCTTTGTCTTCAGCTGATCCCCTCAGAGTTGGGTTTTCCCGATGCTCTTTTCTCATCCTCCTCTGCTCCCTCACCATCTCTTCCTCTTCGATCGCATCAACTTCCTTTGCTTCTGTCACATGACAGATTTTAGATTTTAAATGATTAGAATCATTTGAAAGTTTATAATATATATATATATATATATATAATTTTTCCAGGCATTGTCATTTTCTGTGATACTTCTACAATAACAAGATGAGGGGTTATTCCCTGCCCTGCCTGTTGCCCCATTCTCTCCCTGCTTCCTTCCCTTCCTTCTCCCTTCCCTCTGAGAAGCCCTTCACCTGCCTTTAGTCAGATGGAGAAAGACAGTTGAATCACAGCTGTTCCATATAATAAGAGAGTGCCATTTCTCTTTCTTAGGGGTGTGCCCTTCCTGGGGCACATAATATGGTCCCCATTCCTGTTTGCATAACTGTCCACTCTTCTTCCTTTGGGGAGGAGGGGACAGCCTCCAGGGAGGGGCTGTGCTTGCTACACATGGCTCAAGCTTTGGCTCTGTAATGTTGGCAAAGATTCACAAATGACATTGGAACAAGGTGGTGTCAGCAGCAGGGTCTTCATTCGGGGCTGGTAAGGCTAGATAGGGCAAGAGTGGCCCCAAACCCTAATAGGCAAGCAATAGCCTCACTTGCAGAGACAGGCCACTCAGCAGACATGCTTGAGGGGTTCCTGTAGGTCTTAACATTGGGGCTCAGGAGCTGGAAGAGTCTGATGACAGATGTCCTGGGTGAGAGTGAGAGCAGAGAACAAGGTTCACAAAGAAGGCCAAAGGGTTTTGTTCCCTTCCTATGGAGCTCCCAGTCACCATACAAAGGACCTCTGGACCTCAAGAAGGCTTTACACAGCTCACTGGCCTGCCGACCTCAGCCTAATGGTGAGACCAGGAACGGGTGGAGTTATTGACGCTACTAATGCATCCTAAAGTCCGCAGACCTACCACACTCCTTGCACATCTGCGTGAAGAATCCAGTTTATTTAGACTGGGGTCTGTAGGTTGGAAACTCAGTAAAATTTTGTTAGGTGCTCTCGTTCTAAATTCTAGTGTCTCCAACAGCTGTGCCTTCTTTGTGGCCACTCTTTATGTGCCCCTCCCACACCTATGCCTGAGGCCCATGACGCTGAGGTAAAGCTGCTATGACTCCTGGGCTCAGTGAATTCTCCTGAAGCCTCATGGTCTAAACTCTTAATGTCATCACACATTGTTCTACTCAGCTTCTACTCCAGTAGATTTCTCAGTGTGGTGTCCCTTTCCTGTGCCTTCCCACCTGGAACTGGTAATTGGGTTCAGAACAGACATTGTTGGCCTGCAACCCCTGTAGAAAGCTGGCTCACGTAATTTTCCCCAGGCTCTATTTTCTGCTCACATGGGTAGGAGATACCTAAGACACCAAAAGCCTGGCAGGGAGTGTAGACAAATAGTATGTTTCCTCAATATAATGGGATCTGGTGATTGGCTGTGGGGTGGGAAAACATCTGAGGGGAGGAGAAGCTTGCACATAAAACAGAAACTCAAGGGGTAAACGTCTGATAGTGGCAGAAACCTTGAGAATGCGTAGCTTAAACATTCTTCATTGGCCTGACAAATAGTGATACTGATTGAAATTAGGAAAAGCACATCAAGCAATCCTGATTAGCCAATACTAATAAGCAAATTTGATGAAAAAATATTCAACTGCAATGAACAACAAATGTATGTTTTATTATAGACTTTATTAAAAATTATCTGGTTAAGGGCGCCTGGGTGGCTCAGTTGGTTAAGCGACTGCCTTCGGCTCAGGTCATGGTCCCAGGGTCCTGGGATCGAGTCCTACATCGGGCTCCCTGCTCAGCAGGAAGCCTGCTTCTCCCTCTCCCACTCCCCCTGCTTGTGTTCCTGCTCTCGCTGTCTCTGTCTCTGTCAAATAAATAAATAAAATCTTTAAAAAAAAAAAAAATTATCTGGTTGATTTCGCCAACATATGCATAAGTTCATTATGCATATGACATATGCTGGAAAATACATTTGGTTCTTCTGTTTACTATCTCTGCTGAGGAGTGTCCAGGGTTGTTTAGCTTGTGTCATTCATCATTGACTAGTTACCCTTTAACTGCTCCCATCTTATGAAGGGGGAGAATTATGGGAAGAGTACAAAGGGAGAAGTTTCTGGAAATGATATAAAACTAACATAACTTCCTGAACCATCCTCTTGTTCTTTGGTGACCTGGATTGAAGAGTTGAGTGCACAGATGTGCTTAGGAGGCCAACAGTGCCAAGTGGCCCCGGGGCCTTGGAGGTGGAAGTTTGGGTGCACCAATCTCCCACAGAGCTGAGTCTGAGCTCACTGCCCAGATGGTTGCAATAAAACCCTTCTTTCACATAAAAGAAAAACATTTTAAAAGATTCCTCCCATGTACAGTATTATCTGAGGCAAGAATAGGAAATCAAGTCTGAGTCATTCATTTAAATCCAAAGCACTATTTTTAGTTGAGAGTATCAGCTGTTACTTAATCCTCTGTCCTGATCTCTGGGCCTCTTGGCCAGGCTTCCAATCATTTACTGATCATTAATGGAGTAGACGAGACATGACTTATTAGCAAGTTTCAGTTTGAGGCCGTTAATTGGTGGCATAATGGTCTTGCCCCTTCTCCCCGGGATGATCAGAGTTCAGTAGCTAAGAAGCTATGACCAAACGTGGTTCCCACCCACATCTTTCTCAACTCCATTCTTCCAGAAAAAGGCAGAATTTTATCAAAGAGCTTTCTTGTTTGATGCCACTGTATAAGTGTAATTTGGAAAAGGCAGCATTTGAAAAGGCAGCATTTTGAAAACCAAGACATTTTTAAAAGGAGCTTTTGTTAAAAAATATAGCTGGATTTCCCCTAGTGATATATTTGTATTCATGGATCACCCAGGCTTTCTGTGGCCCAAGCTTGTTACAAATTCCCGGAAATTTGGCAAAAACTTCTGAGAGGAAGCCTCTGGAAGGATCGGATCTGTTTGTAGCTTCTCATTTGTCCTCAGGCTATTCAGCAAGATCCTAGAACTTGGGGACCAGGGGATGATCAGGAAGGAGGGGGCCAGGATTCAGGACCTCCTGGGAGTGCTAAGCAGGAGGTAGGGCTTTCAGCCTCTCCCTGAGGTTAGGTTTATTGTTCTGAGCTGGCAGCCCCTTATGCATCTACCATCCCAGTTTGTTTATTTCATGGACAAAGCCTTCCTCATGTTGCTTCTCATGTTTCTAGAGCCCAGCATAATGTGCCTGCTGACTGCCAGGAAGTGTTTTTCACCCCAGGCTGACCAGTCAGGGCAGTAACCACAGTCTGAGAACCAGAGAAATCCAATGGCAAGTCTGAAGCAATTTAATTCAATCTTAATAAATTTTCACAATAAGTGGAAAATGTGGAAGTCAGTTCTCCATTACTGAGTAAATTCAAAATATGAGCAAAAGCAATCAAAACTCCAGTTTTTACCCAAATGTGTCACATGACTGCTTCAGCTTTTCCATATTACTATGTTTCACCAAATGCAAATGCTTATAGTCTCTCAGTGCTTCATTATCATCAAACATTTGAGAAGCCAGGAAAACATTTTGGCAATATGTATCAAAAGCCATAAAAACATGCATATCTTTGTACAAGAGATTCCATTTCTTGAAATTTTTTGAAATTTATCCTCAGAAAGTAAGTAGCTACTGTACACAGAAATTTAGATAACTGAGCAACCATCTTGAAACAAACCGAATGTCCAACAAGAGATTTAGAATAAGTAATGGTTAATCCATGCTACAGAACACTATGCGGCCTCTCAAAGCTATATCTTTGAAGAACAGTAATAGCATGGGAAATATTTCGTATTACCAAAAGGAGGGGTGTGGAGGGAGAGACAGAGACAGAGGACTGGGGTGCAGGGCGAGATCAGACAATGGGAGAGCTGAGGAAAACAGAATATGAACAGTAGCACCTTCGATATGTGGCATGGCAAGTCAGGGCTGAGGTGTGGGTTACTGCCTGGAATGCTGAGGTGAGAACATACAGACTCCTCCAAGGACTTGCCTATTTGCCCACTTGCTCAGTTGGTTAATGTTGGTAAGTTATTCTAGTGAATTTTCTCATTCTGAGAAGCGGGTAGGTGAAATTATGAACAGATGGAGACCACATGCCCTCTGCTCAGACCAGGGAAAATACTCTCTACTTACCAATTGCCATACATGACTTTTTTGGGGTTTTTTTGTTTGTTTTTTTTTAGAGAGAGAGAGAGTGTGGGGGGGGGAGTGGGCAGAGGGAGAGAGAGAATCTTAAACAGGTTCCATGCCCAGCTCAGAGCTCGACATGGGGCTTGATCTCATGACCCTGAGACCATGACCTGAGCTGAAATCAAGAGTCTGACACAACCGCACAATAGCCAAACTATGGAAAGAGCCCAGATGTCCATCGAAAGATGAATGGATAAAGAAGATGTGGTATATATATACATTGGAATACCACTCAGCCATCAAAAAAATGACATCTTGCCATTTGCAATGATGTGGATAGAACTAGAGGGTATTATGCTAAGCGAAGTAAGTCAATCAGAGAAAGACAATTATCATATGCTCTCACTCTTACGTGGAATTTAAGAAACAAACAGAGGATCATAGGGGAAGGGAGGGAAAAATAAAACAAGATGAAATCAGAGAGGGAGACAAGCCATAAGAGACTCATAATCATAGGAAACAAACTGAGGGTTGCTGGAGGGGAGGGGGATGGAGGGATGGGGTAACTGGGTGATGGACATTAGGAGGGCATGGGATGTGATGAGCACTAGATGTTATCTAAGACTGAGGAATCACTGAACTCTACCTCTAAAACTAATAATACACTGTATGTTAATTAATTGAATTTAAATATTTTTTAAAAAAGAGTCCAACACAGCTGACTAGGCCACCCAGGCACCCCTGCCCCACATGACATTTTTAACATGCTTGGTCACAATCTTCTTTAATTAAAAAAATAATACAAATGAAGATTCCCTCACCTCTAAATTTTCTTGTAACTACACATGGTCTCTTCTTCCCTTCTCAGGAACACTTCTTAAAGGAATAGAATCAAGATGTCTGCTTCCTCATTATCTATTCACTTCTCAGCCCATTGAAATTAGGCCTTGAATCCCACCACATCATTAAGACTTCTGTGGCAAAGGTCACCACATGGTTTCTAATTGCCGTATCCAGTAGACTCCTTCCTGTTCTTGTCCTCTTGGACCCAATATAGCATTTAACCATTCCTTATTGAAATTTTCTCTAAAACTCTCCAAATGTACCATTCTCACCTGATTTTCCTTCTTTCACTGTTTCCACCATCTCTTTGTCTCTTTTACTGGCACCTCCTCCTAGGCCTGGCCATTCCCACTGACCTGAAAAAGGTCTTCTTATCTTTCAAGACTCAGCTCCAAGTTTGATACCACCATGAAGTCTTTGTTCGCCTACTCAAATTAGCTGCCTGCCTCCTCAGAGGTGGATTTACATGGAAGTTAATAAAACTTAAGCATCAGGGCACTTTATTTGTGAAGGCCCTGGGCCTCATGTGTTCATGAGGACATACGTCCTTGTAAATTTGCTGATATAGTCTATTTTCATTGTAATAAGTTGACTGTCTCTTGCCACTCCAACTGCCCCCACTTACTTTGCATGTTCAGTAGTTTGGAGCAGCTAAGGGGATTTAGGGGATCCAGGTCAGAGAGTTGAGTTAGAGAGACATTTATTTGAATTTCATCAGATGTATTTATATGGTTCATAAACACTTATATGTAGAGTCAAGTGACACTAGCTGTCCTGGTGTAGGAATGGTTTCCAGGAATACTCCTACTGCCCACAGGGCTGACTCACCAGCCTGCACAATGACACTCAGAAGCAAGGAGGCCAGAAGCTTCTGCATCACAGTAAGAACAGCTTGCCACACTGGGCACTGGGACTATGAGGGCAGGTGAAACAAGGTTTGAGATGTACCAAACCTTCTCCCGATTTTTAAATATATAAAATTGTAAGTGAATGATTCAGTCTTCAATCGCACCTAATCAAAATTATCAGTAATAAAAAAACAAAGTTCAAGGAACTATGCTAGAGGAAAAACTGAATTACATTTCTGTCTCTCTATGAAAAATGGTTATAAAAATTATTGTCATATGAAGAGGCAATCAAAGAACATATAGCCAAAACATACAGGGGAAAATGTACTAGAAATTTGTTATGAAGTTAGTGAATAAAAATACTCTGTTGGTTCTGCAACCCCCCCCCCCGATTGTATGATACTTGAGGTATTTGGCAGATTTTTAAAATTTGGAATTTGTTGGAATTTGTTTTCTCACTCTGAATAAAATTTCTCTTTTATGCTTAAATTTCTATTTGTAACATAATCTATTTTTTTCCTAAAGAAAGCCTGCAAATTGCATTGACTTCTACCCGTCTCCCCTGCAGATGTGCTCAGGTCTTCATCTTGTAGCTCCATTACTTAACCCAGGTCCAAATGCCTCATGCAGGCTCAGGAAATGTTTGTGGAAAAATATATCAACCAAAAATGATGTTACCCTAAGGGTTTACTTTGTCTTACTATAACCAAAGAGTGAGAACTCAGGGCATTAGGACATCCTAGAAAACCAATCCCAATTGAGATAGGGCATATTCAGCTTTTGTGCCCCTCTGCTCACATAGCACTTCTAAATACTGTATGTCATTTAATCTTTACAATGTTCCCACTCCTAACAAGTGGGAGACAGAAGAAAAATGCAAGAATTCCTCTAATTATTACAGGTGATTCAGGGCAGAGAATGCAGCAAAATGAAGAAATGAAAGAATAATGAACAATATGTGCCTAGGACCCCTTGAAACACTGAGCTCCCAAATTCCCTTTTCTGCAGACTACCCAGCTGTTAAGAGCATGGTCAGGGCTTAAAACTCAACTTCAAACATCAACTCTTTTACATTGTTACTTCACTTTCTTTTAGAGGCCTTGTTATTTCAGGTGATGAACTTTACCCGGAGGCTTAAATTATAAGTATGCAGCTGGTTGCTGAGTCTACAGAGCATACTCCCAAGCCTGACTTTCTCCAGTTTCAACCTCCCTCTTGCTCCCATTCTAGAGATACTCTTTTCTGTGGGACTCCAGATACACTCTCCTTTGTGTGAGTCTAGTGTCAATCCCTTTCTGTATCACTAGTACCAATTTGCTCCATCTTCCAAGTTTTATGATCAGAACACTATCACCTCACCTCACCCTTGACCTCTACCCTAGTTCAAGTTCTTTCTCTGATGACTAGTCTTTTCCCCTCTAGATTTTTATAACCATGGAATACAGTCCTTTTCTTTTATCCTCTCTAGGTATTCATCTAGCATTTTCATCATTGGGCCCTTTACTTCAGCAGCCCCCTTTCTATAGACATTACAAGCAAATTTCCTTGAAAGAATTCACATTTACCTGATACATAACACCTGTGATGTAATCTAGCAGGCCCCCCCTACCTGCGATCCTGTCAGCCAATTTCTTAATAAATATAAATCTGTCATCCCCAATCCCATGTCTACAGGCTACTTACTCATCATTCTACACCGCCTTGCTATAAGAAAGACACAGAAGGCATCAACTCAGGATTCATAAAGAGTTAGGCCTGGACCACCCAGTTTAAGAAGGCAATAAAAGTATATGGAAGACAACCAGGATAAATCAAAGAAAGAGAAGGGCCTGGAGAGACTAGCCATGAAGAAGACAGAACACTCATCCAATGTTCTAGATAAAATGAAAAAGAAGATTTGGAAAATAAAGTAAGGAGTGGTCTTCTAGAGAAAATTGAAAAAAAAAAAATCTAAAGCCTTAAAGCATAGGACAGATATTTGAAACAAGCAGTGAAGCAAAAAAAAATGTAGAAATTTATGTCCCATTGAGAAATGTCCCCTTCTGTCTGAGAAGATTGACCAACTAACCTGAAGATGCAACTTCTGGGTCTTACGTGTCCATCTTAACATAGTGAAGAAGAAAACCCAGTGACCAAGCCAACAGGTGTCATAGGGCATATTACAGGGATAACTTGCAAAACAGTAATGAAATAAATCTGATATTTAAAATAATAATAGCAGATTAAAACAGAAATATATTAGCACAAGAAATGTATAAGGTTAAAAGCAGATACAATAAATTCATTTATATAAGAAATCTTTGGAGGTATATTCAAAGTATATTCAAGTTTGAAGATACAGGGACAATATGTTTCAAAGGTAATAAGAATATTTGCTTCTTGTTTTTGAATAAATGTGGTATGACTCCAAGAACTAGTTACTCATCATTATAGGTTTTTCTGACTTATTAATTAAAAACCAATTAACAATAGTCTTAACCTAGATTTCTTTCCAGTTCCCTTGACAAACTGGCTGTGGATGTTTCTTGAAAGGAAACTATAACAAAGTTGTGTTCTACCTTTTCAGAGGCTCTGACATTCCACCACCATCACACAAGGGAGCAAACAGGTTTTTTTCTAGAAATGTTGGCATAAATTTGTGCTCAAAGAATAGAACATCCCAGGGGAATGTCAAACCATGAGAAAAGGGTAGATAAGAAATCAAAACTTGTATTATCTGATATTGGCCAAATTTGGGGGGTGGCAATTTGTACATACTGAGTAGTGCTTTCCTGTATATATGTAGAAAACTTTACCTACTCAATGTTCAGAATAACATATCTTTTTGACAAATGAAAGGTTCCATTTGTGAAACAAGTCTCCAGGATTTCACTCCTCCCTAGTTGTATAAATCTTGGAGTAGACAAAGGCCAGTGACAATAGTCACACTGTTCTTCAGCCCCCTTCAGCCCCCACTAGGACCACACTATTTCCAGGGTCTGGCTACCAGGTGCTAACCAAACACAGTGACCAGAACCGCCTTCTGTCAACATGAGGAAGGCCCTAGAGGGAATCTTCATAGTAGAGAAATAGCAAGAAAAGTAAAATAAAAAGGCACATTTCTTTCTATTATATCCTAGATCATACTGGGTCTCAAGAAAATATTTCCCAAATCCATTGCACACCTTTGCCTGGTAGATAGACATATACATACCAGGAAGACATGTTAAACTTTTCCGGTTGTTACAAAGAAATATACCCCTATTCTCTCCTACCCCCATGTCCCATTCTTACTCTGTTTGGTACTCCTGACTTTGGCATAATTCCCTGGCAGGTGAAAACACAGATTATATGAACCCTGAAGTCTTTTCCCAGGAAGAGATCCAACATTACAAAAAGGGTTATGTTTCCTGGGAATGTTCTGAATAGTCCCACTGTTTTTTCTCAGGAAGCTGTTTGTGTGTTCACTTTATGCTTACCCAACCACACCCCAAATAACTCAAGCAAACAGGTACCATAAAGAGTTCACGTTTGAATTGTTTTGAACAATTTTCTGGCAAGAACTGAAGTGTTCCAAGTTAGGGGCTATTTCTCATATAAGAAGAGTAGGCATCTCTTGGCTGGAAGTCTTTCTGCAATCTGAGCTCTCACGTTATCTACAGCAAATGGTATTATAGCCATGAGCCAAATTCCAGCTGAGTACAGTGATCAAGACCACCTTGACCTATGAGAGTTAATTAACACAGGTCCCAAGGGAAGTGTATGCATCTTGGGAATTGTTTCATTCAAGAACAAGAACCAGATTCAGATTTCTTGAATCAAAGGGAGATGTCTCATATTCTAAGAAGCTGAACTAGTTCTGATAGTCTTACCAAATTATATTATTACAATTCAGTGTATCAGTGAAGCTTTATTTATATGGGCAAGAGTCAACATTCAGATCACTGTGGCATTTATAAAACATAGTCATAAAATTCTTTGACACCACTCCTATGGAAAGGTAGGTTTATATCTCCTCTCCATAAGTCTGGAGCTTTATGACTGCTTAACTAACAGAATTCAGAGAAAGAGGTACTATGGTAGTTTCAAACCTAGGTCTTAAAGATAGTGGGCTTTCACTTCCTGTCTATCGGGATGCTTATATATGAGACCCCAAAACCACAGTACAAGGAAGCCAAAACAGCACATAAAGAGACCCACATGAGAGGAACTGAGGTCCCTGGTCCCATAGTCTTGGCTAGCCTTCTAGTTAATAGGTAGCACCAGTTTGCCAGCCACGTGAATGAGCTATCATGGAAGTACATCCACCAGCCCCCAGTCAGGCTACCCAAGCTGACCCCCATTTGAGCAGATGAGTTGTCCCTGCTGAGCCCTGACAAAATTGCAGATTTATGATCAAAATAAATTATTGTTGTTTTAAGCAACTAAATTTTAGAATAGATTATTATGAAGCAATATATAACTGATACAGTCAACTTGCTACAGGATGTATTTAGGCAATCTGAAAATTAAAAGTGAGGCAAACCTTAAGAGACACTGAACTCTAGGAAACAAAGTGAGGGTTGCTGGAGGGGAAGTGGATGGGGGGAAGTGATAATTGGGTGATGGGCATTAAGGTGGGCACTTGACATAATGAGCTGTGTGTTACAGGCAACTGATGAATCACTAAATTCTACCTCTGAAATTAGTAAAAAAAATAAGTTAAAAAAGTGATCTCTCCTTAATTTAATATCAATTTTGAAATCTAAGAAAGCAAATCAGTTTAAGAGAGGTGGTACTTCGCAGCAAACATACATTTGATGTTGGTGTTTTACAACAAACTCTTGTTAAATTAATATGCTGCACAGTTAAAACTGAAAACAATGACATTAATAACAAAACCATAGCACTATTGGCTAAATCAAATAATATTATTCTCAACATGGGAGTTTTATTGTTGTTACCTTTGAACTTTTTTCCTTCAACTGCATGTCTCTCAGTGGTGGACTATTTTAATGTTTTAATTTTTCTGGAACATTAGATTACATAACCATAAAGATGTTCAGCATGGGACATAATACATCAACATAAAACCTTATGAAAGTTAAAGTAAATGAAACACTAGAGGAACTGAAAAATTTATTACAAGACATCTCAAATCCTTACAATAAAGATATATTCACTTACTTATCCATTCACTTGGCAAACATGTAATGGACTCCAATCATGCACCAAGCATCTGCTAGTGGTTAGACATAAAGATGAATAAGAAGGCATAGTGAATAACAATGAATACCTTCCACTCTTGTCGGCAAAGTATTTCTACCTCTACACCTGGGGAAACCGGGGCTTATGGACCTCAGACCACTTCCCCTGTCTGTCTCTAATGGGGCAGAAATTGCCTATGGAGACCCATGCACTTCCATGGAGTCCAAAGGCTAAATATCCTAGAAAGGGCGATACACCGGCCCAGGTTCCTTGATATGTTAGCCAGTGTGGTGGCATCTGTTATTTTTTTTTTAAGATTTATTTATTTTATTTAAATGTGAGATCACAATAAAGATGATCCGAGTTTTTTTCAACAGGGGTGAAGTAGTGAAAAGAAGACTAAATTTGGAGTCCGATATCTTAGGCTCAAATCCATGCCCTTCAACTTCTGGGCTTCAGTTATAACATCTCTGTTTTGGGATAATGAGGAACCTTTGGGTTCCTCTATCTTTGAGAGAGAAAGAGAGCAGGGGGGAGGGGCAGAGGGAGAGGGAAAGAGAAACCCAAGCAGACTCTGAGCTGAGCGCACAGAGCCTAACACGGGGCTGGATCCCACAACCACGAGATCACGACCTGAGACAAAATCACGAGTCCTGTGCTCAACTGACTGTGCCACCCAGGCACCCCCCGCCTTTTTCTTTAAAAAGATTTATTGGCATGTTATTTTTGCCTGCTTGTTGTTCACCCCCCACCCTCCTTGTGAAAATAGAACCTTGATTTTCCTTTCACAGAAAATCCTGTCAGGGCATACTTTGCTGCTACTCCAGGCTAGCTAAAGCATCACATTTCATTCTATTTTTCCTGGCCACAATAATTGGCTTAGAGTTGGGTAGGAGACACATGTTAGGAAAATGTGGACATTCTTTGTAACTACCGGGAGTGAGAAACTCTTTTTCACCTGGGGTTGCAAGTCTAGGAGCTGTAAGTCTGGATGGAACACGTCAGGGTCACTACAAGGAGGGTGTCTGACCTGTAGGGAAGCAGCGTAGAGGTGTGGACAGATTGGTTAGGCCCGGTGCAGGGAGGGGTGCGGGGGCGGGGGATGCAGGCTACATGAGAAAGTAATTCCTGACCTTTTGCTGAAGCTCATTTGAATAGGGTTTCTGTCATTTGTTACCAAAGATTCCTAAAAAGCTGATCTACTGGATGAACCTATTTTGGGCCAAGAAATGGTCTATAGAGAGGTAATTATTATCTAAAAGAAGAAGTTAAGAAGAGCTGAGAATCTAGGACCTCTCCAGTGAGGGTGTTCCAGGCAGTTAAAGACAGACATGAGGGTCCTAAAGATGCCTGTGGTTTGGCACCAGGAAGCTGATACAGAACAGTGGAAACCAAGACATAGGTTTGATTCTCTTTACTTGTACCCATGGACTTGATACTTTACAACCATACATATACTAGAACTTAATTTTTTTATTATTTTAAAAAATCATCTACAACATGATTTAAAGTTTTCAAAGAATATCCACACCACCATTTCAAATAATTCTCACAACTGCCTCAAAAGGTTCCTCATTATCCCAAAACAGAGATGTTATAACTGAAGCCCAGAAGTTGAAGGGCATGGATTTGAGCCTAAGATATCGGACTCCAAATTTAGTCTTCTTTTCACTACTCCACCCCTGTTGAAAAAAACTCAGATCATCTTTATTGTGGTCTCACATTTAAAACATTTTCTTTGGGGAGAAAAAAAGGAAATATTAAAGAATCTGATATCAAAGTATTTCAGAAACTGGTATCAAATGAAGATTATGGGAACTAAAAGTTGCCTACTTGAGAGGGCAAACTGAAAAGAAGAACTTATTTTTTATTCCATCAGGATAGTCAGATAGTATTTTTAAACTGTTACTAGATTTTCTGATATATGACCCTCTCCCCTTTTCAGGCCAGACTATCCCCCCCCCCCCACTGCCAGGCCACAGATGGGGCTGGTGAGGGGGGCTGGTGGGCAGAGGGGGCTGGTGGGGTTGTTACAGAAAAGTTGACAAACTTCCCTGATAGTCCAGTTAGGATTTTTGCAGCAAGACAATCAGCTGGAGAGGTTGGCATTGTCACAGGGAAAGGATTTCTTAAATTAATTTTGCCCCATTTAATTAAGAAGTTGACTGGGAGGAGAAAATCATTGTTTTGTATAAGCACAGGACTGAGAAAGCAGGAGGAGGATGTCACAGAAAATCCATACCCTTGCTGCATTGAGAGAGCGTGCATGTGAAAGAGGTGTGGGGAGGCCTACGGGAGGAGACAGTGGGAAGTAATAACTTGGTGTTCCCACCGTGGGAATTCAGTGTATAGAGCTAGAAGGTGCCCTGGACAGGCTAAGGGAAGCACCAGGGGCAGAGGGGCTTCTGCTCCCTACCTTTTTCCCTCCCAGGGGCCCATCATCGTGAAGAGGATGGAAAGCATGGCTAAGCAGAAAATGGGTTTTGATGACGTTCCCAAACCTCTGCAGCTTCTGTGTAGCACAGACAGTAGACTGAGAACTGTAGGGCCTGACACGATGGGGCTGGGGTAAAGGCAGGACAGATAATCCCACAGAAGCTATAGTGGCCAAATGGGGAGAGACTCAGAGTGATTTATGTGTCAGGGAAAGCCAAGAGCAGGAGGGTCGGCAAGGAGAGGTCCTGGGCCTGAACAAGTCAAGAAAAAAAAATCAGGAAGTCATTGGCCACAGACAGCAACAATGAAGCAGTCCCAACCCCCTTCCACAGGTGATGCCCAGTGCCCATTCAAGGTCCAGCCCCAGGCCAGTGGTCCCATTCTCCCCATGCCCTGAGGTTATGTGAGCCACACCTTTCCCCCTTTATCCAAATACAACCTTTGAGAGAGTTCCAAGGAAAGGGGAAAAATCTGAAAGTCTGAGCAATTATCCCAGAGCTTTGATTTAAGCCTAAAGAGACTTCAAATTCTTAGACCAAATTGGGCTGAAACTAGTGTGTGTGTGGAGAGGGGTTACACTCAGGAAGCAGGAGCCTCCTGAGGATTTTGTACCTTCTAATCAGTATCTGTGCTAAAGCCCTCCCTGGGTCTTGATGTGTTCTTATTCTTTCCACCACAGAGTAATTCAGTTTCTTTCTTTGGAACACTGTTCCCCAGGCTTGCTTGATTATAAGAATCACCCAGAGATTTTATTAGAAATACAAATTTTTATATTTTATATCCAGTCCCACTAGACCTACTGAATTAGAATTGCTAAGGGAGAATCTGGAAATCTATACTTCTCATGAGCACCTCCTATGACCCTTGTGATCAGTTTGACAAATGCGGTTCTAGATTTTAGTGGAGCTTCAACAAAATATAATTCCGTAAGGCCCCTAAATTGTGTGGCCTGGCAGGCTGATTCTGGCTGTTTGCCACTACCATGGAAATGTATGGTTACTCTTGAACCAATTGTATTTCTTTCTCCTTAAACTTTTAGGGGCCCAAATGTTATCACTTCTTTACCATGCTTACACAAAGTCAATTAAATTCTGTCCATTGATTAAAGATGTTAAGCCCTTTGTTTTGAGTTATGCAGATAAATTAACAGCTTGGATGGCTACATCCCACACATCACCCTGGCCATCAGGATTGGTTTGGGAGTGAGCAGTGCCAATCAGAGTAAAGCTAATGATGTGGGTTCTCTGGTGAGGCAAAGGATGGATGCCTGTTCCCTACTCCAGATGTGAATGGGAAAGCATATATCACAGTTTACTGGGATATTACTCACTATATTTGGGGGCAAGCCACAGAAATCTGCGTTTTCAACAAGCTCACCCAGAAAATCCTCAAATTGCAATACTAGACAGAGAGCAAGAACCTATGCTCATATCAGACACAGAACAGATTCTGGAGAAAATAAGGGTGTTTTAGTCAGGAATCATGGTAATTTCCAGTAAAGAAACAATATGGCAACAGAAAGTACATGGCTTGGGGTGCCTGGGTGGCTCAGTTGGTTAAGCATCTGCCTTCGGCTCAGGTCATGACCCCAGGGTCCTGGGATCGAGTCCCTCATCAGGCTCCCTCTGCAGGGGAAAGCCTGTTTCTCCCTCTCCCTCTGCCCAGCCCCCTGCATGCTGCATGTATGCTCACTTGCTCTCTCTCTCTCCTCTCTCTCTCTGTCAAATAAATAAATAAAATCTTTAAAAAAAAAAAAAGAAAAGAAAAGAAAGTACATGGCTTGGAGTCTACAAGGAAGGACCTGTGTCTCATACAGGAAAATGCATCTGTCTTCTAGGCACTGAGGAGCCTCCAGAGAGCAGATACAGCTGCTAGTCAAATGGAGGCCACCCTGGACACAGCAGGAACTGCTCACCATGGACCTGTGAACCACGGATTGGAAAAGAAGGACAGAAGGGTGAGTGAGACATGGTCCCTGTCCTGCTATAATGAACAAACTTCTAAGCCCATGAGAGAAGCAGCCAGTGTCTGACAGTCTTGTCAAGGCACCAGGAAGAAACTACCTGCTCTGCCCCCATGGAATCAAGCAGGACTCCAAGAAAGCAGCATTGGAACCCAATTCTGAAGAACAAGTAGACTTCTTTGTTCTTGCGTTGTTTGTGCTGCTTGCTTTCTTTTGTTTTCCTATCTTGTCATATTCCAAAGAGGATTTGAAGCAATTCTGAATTGGGATGTTTAGAGATGAGAAGTGCATTGGGGGCAGAGAAAACAGCAGAAGTAAGGCACAAAATAATTATAAATGAATAGGACCAGAGCCCTGAGGAGGCAGGAATGGGGTGGGTGGCAAGACAGGCTGCAAGGGCACCATCACTTGTCCAGGTGAGCATGATGAGGGCCTAGACCAAGGCAGGATCAGTGACTTGGAAAACAGGGACCTACATGGAGACCTTTTTTTTTTTAGAGAGGGAGAGAGAGACAGGGGAGGAGGTGCAGAAGGAGAGGGAGAGAGAGAATCTTAAGCAGGCTCCATGCCCAGCAAGGAGCCCAACATGGGGCTTGGTCTCACAACCCTGAGATCATGACCTGAGCCGAAATCAAGAGTCGGACATGCTTAACTAACTGAGCTACCCAGGCACCCCCGTGGCGACTATTTAAAAGTGAAATCTGCAGGACTGGCCACAAATGGAATGTGGCAGGTTAAAGAAAAAGGGAATAGTTGGAAATAACAATAACATTTCTAGTTTGGTGCAGGCCAGATGAAAACATTATTAGCCAAGATAGAAAATATGGGATAAGCATCAGGCACAGAGACACCTGTGAAGTGATGAAGTGGTCAGTTTGGAACCAGTCTGTTTGGAATATAGATATATTTAAAAATATAGACAATGAGCAAAATGGGTGAAGGGAGGTCAAATGGTACAAATTTTAATTATAAAATAAATAAGTTCTGGAGATATAATGTAGAGCGCGTGGCTATAGTTGATAATAACTATATGCATGTTTGAAAGTTTCTAAGAGAAACTTAAAAGAATCTTAAAAGTTCTCATTACAAGAAAAACTATTTGTAACTATGTGTGATGACTGATTTATTGTGGTGATCATTTTGTGATATATACAAATATTGAGTCATTATGTTGTACAGCTGAGACAAATATAATGTCATATGTGCACTATACGTCAATAAATAAAAGTTTAACTTGGGGAAAAAAATCCAGAACAAAAGGTGCTTTAAATACCTTAGGATAGCTCAAATTATTAAAGTATTTTGATGTCTAAGGACCAAGAATAAAGATGCTTCAAAGAAGCAGTGACAACAAATAGATGGTCTACAAAAACCTGCCTTGGTCACCTCACTCAAGGAGAGTAATTTTGACAAAATGGTGTGAAAGCAGACTATTGTGCTAGGAATGTTTACTATATTAGGTGCTACTTTTAGCTGCAACTGCAAATAACAGGGAACAGATGACCCCACTACTGTACAAAGTATTAGTTATAAAGTTATTTATTTGTAGTAAACATTAGGTACTGCACAGATAGAGTAAGGAGTAGTGCTGACCAAGAGAACCACAAGAGAATTCTGAAGCTAAACAAAGGATAAAAATATAGATAGATAGATAGATAGATAGATAGATAGATAGATAGATAGATAAACAGATTACATAGGAGAAATATCTCCAGAACAGCTACCAGTCAGAGCTGAGAGCTTAAGCTCCAACCTCAAGGAGGGGGCAGAACTAGATGAATACAGATTGGAGCACAAAAGCTTCAAAAGTGACATGAAAACAGGAGAGGAGCTCGATTTGCAACACCCTTAAGATCTAAGGACTGATTACACACATATATCATTTTATCCTATGCTTCCTTGAGTTTTGGTATTGCAGTTGTTTTGTTGTGTTGTGTTTGTTTTGGCCTAGCAAAAAATGCTCTGAGGAATGATCAGGCGCCGGCAGTGCAGAGGATGGCAGGCACAGGCCCCAGGCGTGCATTCTCACTCCAGATTGGGGCAGGGAAAGGGGACAAGCCAGTGGGAAATAATGAACAGCACAGCTAACTACCAGAGCCCAAGAGTCAGCTGGGGGGCTGTGGGAACTGCTCCAACCTGCAAGACACCTAGAGCTTTAACCAGTGAAAGCCTTGTGCCCAACCATCTGGGCCTCTGCGGATTGCACAGGTCAAGTCCCGTCCCCAGATAAGGCACAAAAGCAAACTGAGTTTGCTCAGCTTTACAGCTGAGGACATTAACTGCTTTAGAGAAAAACAGCAGCATTTGAAAAAAGGATTTATTTATTTTTATTTGAGAGAGAGAGTGCACACAAGTTGAGAGAGGGGCAGAGGAAGAGGAAGAGAATCTCAAGCAGACTCCCCACCGAGCTGGGAGCCGGACTAGGGGCTTGATCCTAGGACCCTAAGATCATGACCTGAGCCAAATTCAAGAATCGGACGCTTGACCAACTAAGCCACCCAGATGCCCCAAAATAGCAGCATTTTGTGCAAGAAACTTGGCAAGCCCATGGCATTTACAATGTGCTGAGAGAGTTAGTTGATGTTCGACCTCACGAAGATTCAACCTATTTGCGTTTCCAGCCCCTCCAAACCCTGATAGTGAAAACATATCACTGAGGCCTCTGATAATGGAAACCTTTTCTCTGATATGTTCTCCAGCTGTCACCTGAACCTACCGGTAATGTTTCAATGGACAGTAGTGAGACTGTCAAGTCAAACAGTAACTCTTTTAGTGATTCCAGCCAGGTCTCTGGATTTACTTGGATGTCAGGAGTCTAGGCTTGGTGGAGAGGACACAGAGGAGGAAGGACAATGACTGGAGCAAGAGGTGTCATCAGAAATAAATTCTATTTTCTGGAAGAAAAGGGTGAGCGCCTTCCTACTAAATACATAATTAAGTCGTGGGTCAAATTTGTATGACTCAATTACTTCACTACCTTTGTTGATGGTACATCCAAGAATTGGAAGCCAAGAGCAGGGTCTTGAATGCAAAAGAAACAAGAAGAAATGCAGAAATGTTGAAAATAGCAGAATAATGGGAAACGATGAGGATGAGAAACACTTTGTGGGAAAAGGACATAGCACGGGATTTCTGTGATCACAGAGCAGCTGCTCCAGATGAGGGCATCAGCCCTGAAAGAGTAACCAAGTTGGGAAGAGTTGGACGAAGCCCTGGTCAAAAGGGGTTTTATTCTTTCTATCATCGTCTCTGCCAATCCCAACCTTTCACTTGCTGTTAGTGAAATAGCGGCGGCGGCGGGGGGCAATATGTAAAATATTTAATAAATAAAATGGTGAAGTCTGAGCAGTCAGAATGGATGTAGGCCAGAGTGTTGAAACAGGTGCTGAAGACCTACTGTCAGGCTGGATCCTGGAGAGACCCCAGAAATGGGGCCTGGCACCTGGGGCATCAGAGCAATTGACGGTCTGCCCTGTTACCAGGCCTTCTCTGGAGCTCCACTTTTGTTGCTGTGTCCTCTCCACCAACCTGAAATCAGATGGCCTTCAAGCAGCACAAGAGCATCTAATTTCATATCACTCCAGATCCAGCTGTCTGTTGACTTGCCTGTCTCTCCACTGTTGTAAAAAGCTTAAGAAAAGCTTCCTCTTTTCTGTGTTTTTGGTATCTAGCACTTTACCCCTACTTTGGGTAGCAGTGCTGGAATCCTGAACAAGGTGGCATCTGAGAAATGCTTGCGTGGGATAAAATTCAGACATGCAAAAAGAAGAGACCTGATTCTACATGCTGTGGACATGGAATAAAAGAAGGTGGGGAAGTGAGCAATAAAGGGCTATTGCAGAAAGAGGAGATACTGAAGTCTGGCTGCATGAAAGAAGGGGAGTAGCAGGGACCACGTCTGAAAAGGTACTCTGAGACCAAACTGTAAAGTGCCATCAGTGACCAGCGAAGGAAATTAAAATTTATCCTGAAGATGAGGGAGAGAAGTGGGAAATTTTAGAGCATAGGCAAATAGTGACTTCAAGGGTGTGATGTATTAAGTGAGAATGAGTCTAAGCATTTGGGGCCAGGGAAAAGGCTGTTTCCCTAGTCTAGGCAGGAGGAGGTCATAACTTGACCTTGGCAGGTAATGACAATGGGAATGGAGAGGACAGTTTGTATATGAAAGATACTATGGAATATAATTAACAGTCCTGGTAACCGATTGGAAGCACAAATAATGGGGGATCAGAATCAAAGATGATGGAAAAGCTGTGAGCCTCAATTCCAGGGAGAATGGTGTTATCCTTAACAGCATAAGTAACTCAGAGAAGGGCCAGACTGGGATCCAGTTGGGAAGGGGAAAGGAAGGGCTACACTAAGGGATGTGAATCCAAAGGACTTAGTAGAAAACCAAGGGGCAGCTTTAGAACAAATAGTCACAAATATGGGATCAGAGCTTAGGAGAGACATCAGAGCTGGAGGCAGAGAATTAGCTCAAACTGACTCAGTTTTACTGAGCATAAAAAAAAAACCAAGCTTAGTAGCTGCTCCAGATGCTTCCAAAGATGGATTGGGGTCCCACCTATGGGGCTCACTTCCTCACTTCCTGAGGCTCTTTGGTCTCAGAGAAAGATGAGGGAGGTGTGCAACAGTTGATTCCTGAGCTGCCTAGCTTGGCTGCCCTTGTGCAAAGCTGATGTCCAAGAGGCCCAGCAAAAGAGAGGCAGCCTTCACCCAGAGCTTTCCTCAACCTTTAATGAATTGTATTTTTAAAACCTTTCTAGGGGCGGCTGGGTGGCTCAGTTGGTTAAGCGTCTGCTTTCGGCTCAGGTCATGATCCCAGGGTCCTGCTCAGTGGGGAGCCAGCTTCCCCTCTCCCTGCTCGTGCTCTCTCTCTCAAATAAATAAATAAAATCTTTTAAAAATAAAAACAAATAAATAAAATAAAACCTTTCTAACAGTGTATTTATAAATGAGTGAAAATGGAGTGAATATTTTATAGAACACAAATTTACATTAGCCATGGCTAGGAAATGATAGATGGTTCACAAGTTTTAGTCTGGCTCATGAAACCCAATACCTCTAAGAACATCATTTTTTTCCTCAGTACATGAGACAATACTGATCCAAAACCAACAACCTCAGCTCACCAGGTAGAAAGTTCTCGCATTCTGCTTTTATTGGGTTTACTTGTTAGTAACTTTGCTTATCTTTGCTCAGTGTTATCTTTGCTCAGTGTTACTGCACTATGTCCTCATTTTGTTTTTTTTTAATTATGTTATGTTAATCACCATCATTTTATGAAAGTGATTTTAATTTTAATTTTTTAAATTTATTCTAGGCAATTTCTGGACCGGACATTTTCAAAAACTATATAGCCTCATGCCTATATAGCAATGATTTTAACATCTCAGCTTGTACAAGAGCACACTCCCACAATTAACCATTTCATTTTCCCAAAACACCCATATCACATTCTCTTGGATAATTTCCTTCCTTCCTTAATTTACTTACATTAAAAAAAAAAGTAAAAGAAAATAATCAAGTGTTCATGTTCTGGAATCAGGCTCCCACTGTTTGAATCTTGGGGCACCATTAATAGTTTCCTGCAGCTGCCATAACAAATTACTATAAACTGGGAGGCTTAAAATGACAGAAACGTACCTTTTCATAATTTGGGACCCTACAAGTCCTAAATCAAGGTGTCAGCAGGGCCATGCTCCTTCTGAAGGCACTAGGGAAGAATCCTTCCTTGCCTCTTCCAACTTCTGGTGGCCTTGGACATTTCTAAGCTTGTGGCTGCATCACTCTAATCTCTGCCTCCAAGTTCATACAGTCCTCTTCCCTCAGTGTGTCTGTGTGTCCATTCTATCTCTTATGAAGACACACACATTGGACTTAGGGCCCACTCTAATCCAGAATTACCTTGTTTCAAAATCCTCAACTTAATAGAAAGGCCCTTTGTAAAATAGGGTCACTATCTGCAAAGACTCTTTTCCAAATTAGGCCACTTGTATAAGTACCAGGGGATAGGACTTGGATTTGTTTTTAGGGGACAAATGCAACCGACCCACTGCAGGACCCCATGACCAGCTCTGTGACCCTTGGCAACTTGCTTTACCTCTCTGTGTCTTTGTTTCCTCATCTGTATATGGAGATGGTAAAAATACCCAAAAATTATATAAATAAATACGTGCAAACCACTTAGCACAGTGCTTGAAACAAATATTGGCTATTATTATTTTTTGGTAAATGGAAAAAACACACAACAAGCAAAAAACACAAGATCAGGTTATGACACTACTCTTTACCATGAACTGTACTTTACATTTTTATAGTATGTATTTTTTTATTAATTTTTAAAATATAGTTGAAACACAATGTTACATAGTATGTATTTCCATGTTAAATTTTATACAATATTTATCTCACTTCAGCCTCACCAAGTCTTTGTGAAATAGAGATTTTAAGTATCATGTTATACCCATTTTGCAATTGAATAAACTGTATGGTTAAGTTATTTGTAGTAGCAAAGCAAGCACTTAAACACCAGTGGTCTGACTAGAAACCCAGTACTCTTTTCTATTCTAGTGACGTAGCCAGGCAAGTTATTTTAGGTTTTTATGACAAACCATCACCCCATCTCCAACACTTTGTCTAGATATGAGGAAGGGATTGTGATAGAGATCTTGATTTGAAATACACCTAATGATGATTAATATGGGAGAGAGGCAAAAAAGCAAGACAAATTAGAAAAGAGGGAGAAGAAAATATATTAACGAAGTGATTAAAAGTGACTTAAAATGTCTTTTTCTTTCAACTTTCATATTTAATACTGTAGTATGTTAGGTCCAAAACAGGTTACCAGGCAACCTCTTCGGGCTAGTCACCTCAGATCTGCTCCTGTACCCCCTAGGATCACGGTGGGTTGGAACCAAACGCAGATGTCCACAGGGGAGCTGTTTCTTACTTCACTCTTTTCTAACCTTGTTCAGTGGCAGTTACCAGGGGTTCCAGCCCAACTTCTAATGCTTCAGGGAAATTGGGGGCAGAAACAGGTAAGAAACAGGCAATAAAAGAGCAGTAGGAAGAAACGTTGAATTTAATCCTTTGCCGACCGCAGTGAGAACAAACCCACTCTATTTTCTTCAAAAGGTATTCCTTGGTGGGAAAAACATTAGATATATTGAAAGGAAAGCAAGTGAAGGAGTGATTCTGGTATTTTCATCTAGATCACTCAGCCTCTAGTTCTTAAGTTCCCCTGTAGGCTCCTGCTAGAAGCCAGAAAGTTGCTTCATAGAAAAAGAAAACAGGAAAAAAGCAGGAGGGATGGTAAGGAGGGGGTGAGATAATTAGGTGGGGACAAATTTCTATAAATTCTATCCTCAAAATATGGAGTGTGAATAATTGTATCAGTGGATGAAATATGAGTAAATATGGGTATTACAACCTCTGCTGAAAATTGGGCTCATACTGTTTAAAGTCATTTTAATAATCTTGTGGTTTATTTGATGATGTATTTTCCAAATTGTTCTAGAAAGCCTCAAGGCACACGTACAATGAAATCATTCAGCACAGTTCTTTAAACAATTGATAATAGTAATAAAATGAAAACTGCCTGCATCTAACTGTAACCCACATTAAGATAATTCTTTGCTCTTCTATGGCATTTGTCTTGAAGTGACTGACCTCTGGGTAAGGATTAATTAAATCCCACAACAGGAACGAGGGGCAAAATTCCAGACAAGTACAATTAAATCCTGTTATAAGGCACCTTTTTTATTTACAGGTTGGGTTACACCTGGGTCAGATTATGCCCCAGGTGTACATGAGAATGTGGAATGAACACATCTTTCACTTATAACCCTGAATGCTTGTAACACAAGCTTGTCCTTTGTCCAGGAGGACTGATTAAATGCCTGACTCAAGAATATTTTGCTTTTGTTTCCTCCTCTATCCATGCTATCTCTCAGCTCCTCATCCCCAGATGATGTCCATCTAATCCTACAGTTAAAGCATTACAGCATTTAACAAATACAGTAATTAATTTCTCAAACTCGACTGCTTCTCAGTTCTCCAATCTGTCTTCCATGAAAGAACTGAACAAAATGTGTCCCGTGTGCAGGAGGAGCTATTTCAACTAAAGCATCAGGAGACTGGCCTTTCTTCCTGTCTGCAGGACTGGATTTTATTTAGTTATGTTATATTTTTGGAAACCATATATATTTTTTTGAGATGTAATTCCCCTCTAACTGAAACTTGAAGTCTGCAGGGCATGTGTCTTCCAGGAGCTGGACAGAGACCCCAGAGCAGGAAATGGCTAAATATCCATCAAATGGGAGAATGCTAATGCACTGAATCGCCACCGTTCTCTATTACATTTGAACAAGGAACTTGAAAGGGAATATAGTCCATTCAGGTAACTCTGCCCTTTTTTCACACACTTTTCAGGACTTCACATCTCATTTTTTTCTCTGCCAACTTAAATCTGACCCCTCATCTTATCGATCGATTAAATGCCATTAACATCATCTGCCATGTACAGAACATGCTTCTCAGATCATGGCAAAATCAAAGAAACTTCTTTGCCCAACCAGAACAGAAACAAAGGTTAGCCTAAATGGAGAGATATGATAGTGTGTAAATAAGAAACAGATATCACATATATGGTTTATTATGGCTTCAAACAAGCTCTGGCAAAGCCAACCAAAGTGAAAAGATAAAGAAAGGGGTTTTCTGAAAACATCTCAAGGAGTATAGAAGCTGTAGGACAAGTTTTAAATGTTAAAATTTAAGTTTAAAATTTAAATTTAAAACTTAAATGCGCACAAGGAGCTGCTCTAAGCATGCAAAAATGTGTTTAGCTGGAGAAGATGGAAGTCCAAAACAGAGATTTTACCCACAGCCCCTCCAGACAGTTGATAAGCAAATATATCCTTGAAAGACGAATTGTTCCTCTGTTGTGTTACATTTTGTGTAGCCTATTAGAGAGTATCAGTTGCCTCTCCAACTCAAACAGTAAAAACAATAGATAGTATTTCCACATTGCTAACCTGTAAAGAATGGTGAGTTGCTAACTGTCATATTGCTCATATATTTCCTACAGAAATTACAGAAGCAACTCTGTGCCCATGGGAGTTTGTAAGTAGGCAAGGAGCTACTAGACAGATGATTCCTGAAGGCCCCTACCTTTAATGAGACAGAACAGGTCAGGAAATATCCAAGCAGCAATGTCCAAAGGTTAGATGTTAGAACCCTGCATGCTATTACAAGACTTGAATTCACGTTTCTGGGAATGAAACCTCCATTTGGCCCTGGCACTGCTATCTCCACAGCCAGAGTGCAAATCCATGTCTCAGGGAGAGCCAACAGAATACTCTAGTCAAGGACGCCTGGGTGGCTCAGTCCTTAAGTGGCTGCCTTCAGCTCAGGTCATGATCCCAGGGTCCTGGGATCGAGCCCACATCGGGCTCCCTGCTCGGCAGGAAGCCTGCTTCTCCCTCTCCCACACCCCCTGCTTGTGTTCCCTCTCTCCACTGTCTCTCTCTCTCTCTCTCTGTCAAATAAATAAACAAAATCTTAAAAAAAAAAAAGAATTCTCTAGTCAAATGCACAGTAACAACCATTTTTATCATTTCACTATTTAAAGAAGCTCTTCCATAAACCACATCTCCAAATCCTGAGTGGAACTGAGAATTTCTTCCCCTCTGACCCACTGCCCACTTGACTACTAATTCTGCTGTTAAGGATTTCCAAGCTAGTGGGCTGAGGAGCCCTGGGATCCCAAGAAGCCTCCTTTCTCAGAGATCTGGACCACTGATCTTACCTCTAAACCTCATCATTATCAGTTCCCAAGGAACTCAGGGGCTTCTCATGAGGGCTTTGCCTCAGATCCCCTGGTTTTTTCTCTAAAAAAAAAAAAAAAAAAAAAAAAAAAGATGCCTGCTGGTTTCCATCTGCTGCCGGAGCATGTTCTCCTGGCTCATCTTAACCCAGACCAAAAGCAGTAGAGCAGAGGCACTATAAACAAGTTAATGCACTTTTTCATCCATTTTCTCATTGACTCAACACTGTTTAGTCCTTACTCTGCACAGGACACAATGCTAGGTTTTACTGGGAGTGGGGAGTAGAGTTAGTTGTCTCTGGGAGTGTAGGCTGGGAGGGACTCCACTTGGTACAGGCATAGATACCATGCAACTCCTCTGTTGCCCACTCTGATCTGGGAGTTCATTGGTTCAGGCATGTATAGAAAATGGGAGGGTGTAGTGTCCTTGGGGGCTAAAACTAAAAGATGAAAGGACAGAGTTATAAGCCATTTATTATATCACTTCCCAAACAGGTGCCCTCCTCTTCAGACACAACCCACTCCAGATGATAGTCTTGGAGCAGACAACTGTAAACCAAATCCACCAGGCATGCCCACTGCCCCCAACGATAGGTATGCAAAAATTTCCCTACTCAGACATTAGCCGAAACTTTTCAATAAATGGATAAAGGAGGTGAGAATACTTGACTTTTGTTAGATTATGAAATAAGCAAAAAAGGAGAAACCAGAAAGTAGAAAAGCTGAAGATGGTTATGATCATTTGTTATTGCCTTTTTTTTTTTTTTCAAAAAGAGGGAGAATGCACTGCTCTCTCCATTTTTTAAGAAAAATAAAAAATAAAAACTGACTGGATAAGTGAAGTACCTTCTAAAAACAGTAACAACCCAGAAAAGAACCCAGACCTTCTTCCTCCTTTGAAGTTTTCATTTAAATCAATTCTTCAGTACCACCTTGAGAAAGCTTCTTCCCCATCTAAGCCCCCAGGGTAGCTCTGATTTCTACACAGCATCTGGTCCTACATGAGAATGGATACTGGAGTTTGGAGACCAGAAAGCAAAAGAAATTTCAAGGATTCCCTCAAAGGACACAAAACTTAACCTGTAGGAAAAAGAAAAACCACCAAATACCCACCCCTCCCTCACCATTATCCCTCACACACACAGATGCCCACTATTGGCAACGTTGGTACTTCTGAGGAGACAGAAATGAATAAATCTAACAGAATTCATCTTTAGGGGAAAACAGATGGCTCTATAACATGCTTTGTGAGTCAGAAGAATTTCTAGAAAGAAAAAATAATAATCAATTTATAATGAAAAATAATTTTGCCACTTACTGCCTTTTTCCCCCTTTGCACAGAAGTAATTAAGATGACACCAAGAAAAACTGCCTTGATTGTTCACAGAAATCAAACCTAACAAGTCAAACAGATTCTTCTTCCCATGTAAAATCAGTGCTATTTCCCCCCCTCTGTCTTTCTTCACTTCCTCCAGCAGCCTTTCCTGCTGGGCAATGCTAAGCTTTTTGTTGAGTCAGCCTGGCATGCCTTCCATTTGAAGATGCTTGGCAGGTGTTTGACAGGCAGGGTTGATGGACTTTTGAGATTCATTTCCATCCATCAGCCTGACAGGCTTCACAGGGCTTGATTTCAGTACCTGTACTTCCCAAGGCCTGCTGCACACCAGCCAGGCTAGTATCAGAGAAAAGAACATAGGGCAATTTGCCAGCCATTGCCCTGAATCCTTATGCACTCACTTGCCAGAGTAAATAGGCCTCCCATTGTAACCTGGAGGTTGCTAACCTGAACTTTGTTCATGTTCGTGGGTTGTACACATGTACGTGCATGCACAACTATGCACATGTGTGCTCACAAGGTAGACTTAGAAAAAATTCATTTCACATATTTCTCTTGTTTTTCCTTCTTCAGCTGAAAAATAAAAGGATGCAATCAGTGTCCTTAGATGAAAGTACCTATGGCACTTGGCATAATTTTCCTCTTTCAATCAACAGCCCAGAAATGAAGTCAATTCTCTGGGTTCAGACTTTCAGCACAAGATGTGTGTAAATGATAATCATACAAAAGTGATCAGGAGAAATGTTTGGAGAAATAATACTTTTTTCTAGTTTAACCTTAGTGAAGAAGAAGAAACACTACAAATGTGGGTTAGCATGCCAATTCTTATCTGCTAAACCTGTGAAATTGTCTCCCTCCCACCTCATCTCTTCCTTCAGGTTTCAGATTTTTATTCCCACAAAAATCTTCTGGCAAAACTAGAAGATGGAAGAATAATATTAAGGTGCAATTTAAATCTCAATGGTTTGCTAAAAGGATTGATATTTGGTAAACTTGTTTTCATGGAGGAAGACTTCAAACTTAATTTTATTCCTAATCCATGCAAGATAGAAAGCAAACTAATACCTAGTATTGATTGCCAGAAGAAAAAAATTTACCATGTATTAAAGAGATCATTGTAAGAAAATGCCATTTGTACTACCTAGTTGTTCACCAATGGAAGCAAAATCAAAGTTGACCCCTTGGTGCCTTATTATTTTAAGCACAAATACTCCTGATGATTTTCTTTAGGAAGGTGAACACATCCACTACCAGAATGTAGTTACTGAGTCCAGTGGTCTTTTGATGGTGAGAATCATCACGTGTTTGTTCAATATACAGTGCTCTTCAATGACATTTCTGATTCAAAAAGTGTGTGCTTAATGCCCCAGGCACCTAAATTTTTAATAAGCTCTTCAGGTGACATTAAATAATTTGCTAGCATCATATTGCTGACTAGAGGTAAAACCAAGGCTAAATCCAGGTATTTTTCACTTTTAGACCAACGATGATTGACAGTTCTGCACTGCATACAATTTTATTGAGGAAAATAACAAAGTCATCAGGCAAAGAAATACAGGACAACGTATCTTTAAGGCCATTATATTCTCATGAAGCTTAGGTGGAAATGAAACTTAAGGGTATTACTGAGCTATCATTTAAGGCTCTAGTTTGAAGGACCATGTGCTCTCCTTCTCATTTTAATAACTATTTTCAACTTTAAAGGTTTTCTATAAAACCAGGATATCCTTCTACTCAATTTAGCATATAAATCCCCAGAGTGCAAAGGTTAAGGCTTTATGGTCCAATAACAACAGAAAGTTCAGAAATCTAGTCTATCCTACTTCAGACCTCCAGTCCCTTCTTTGCTCCATGTTCTGGGAACTCTGACAGCTCACAGGTGTCTCAAGTTTGTCGTATACCAATGGAGGAGGCATATCCATGTCCCCTGTCCCTGTAATATCCACAAGTCCAGAATAGGGTCTTGCCTTGGCCATAACAAAATTCAGGCAGGGAGCTGGGCCATTTCCATAGTGTTACCCACAGTAAAAGGGCTCCCAAACCCTTTGGCTAGGACCCTTTGTATTGAAGTCCATGTAATTTCCTCTCTCAGATTCTAGGCTTCCCCAGATTTGCTCTGGATGTGCCTCTCACAGGGTTTCTGACCAACTGGCTACAAAGGTACCCAAAGTGAGGCTGGCACAATTCAGGAGGACAACCTGCATCAGGCTACATGAGTCAGACCAGGTTTTAGGCACGGTGTTAGACTTTTTATACCATGGACACCTTGGGCTGTCTGATGAAATCTATGAAACTTATGATAGGCAGAATATTGCCCCTCAAAGATGTCCTTATCTAATTCTTAGAACATAAGAATATGTTGTTACATGACAAAGGACAATTAAAGTTGCTAATCAGCTGACCTTAAAAAAGAGAGATTATTCTGGATCATTCAAATGGGTCTGATGTAATCACAAAAGTCTAAGTGGAAAAGGGAAGTAGAAGGGAAGGTTGGAGTGACGTGATTTGAGAAGGACTCAAACATGTCTTTGAAGATAGAAAAAGGAAGTCCTAAGCCACAGACTGCAGGCAGCCTCTAGGAGCTGGGAAAGGCAAAGAACGGATTCTCCCCAGCACCTAAAGAAGGGACACAGCCCAACTGACACCTTGATTTCTGCCCAGTGAGACCCATGTCAGATTCCATCAAATGGGACCTATAGAACAATATATTAATTTGTGTTGTTTTAAATCACTGAGTTTGTGGTAACTTCTCACAGCAGCAATAGAAAACTAATACAGACTTCTTCGTGAAATGTTTGTAAATGCATAAATAAAATGCATAGTGTTACAATGGAAAGCAATTATATTGAAATTGTTATCTAAGTATTTTATTTTATTTCATTTTTTAAAGACTTTTATTTATTTATTTGACAGAGAGAGAGAGAGCACAAGCAAGGGGAGTGGCAGAAAAAGGGAGCGGGAGAAGCAGACTCCCCATTGAGCAGGAAGCCCGATGTGGGGCTTGATCTCAGGACCCTGGGATCATTACCTGAGCCGAAGGCAGATGCTTAACCAACTGAGTCACCCAGGTGCCCCTAAGTATTTTAAAGTGATATATATATATGTATATATCTTTATTAATTCACTAAATAAGAAGATTTTGTGGCAAGTATAATTACTGTAATTTTGAAATAGTGATGGTCATTAACAATATTTTGAGATACCTGCATAGCTATAACATAACATAAATTACCTGTGATTCCTAGTCATGATGGTCACAGGTACTGTTAATATTATTGTAGTTTGCTGCTTACATTCATAATGAAAGGAAATGCAAATTTTTATCACTGATTAGTAAAATAAAGATGGAATTTTCGCTTTCAAGTTCTGGAATTCTATCCAGAGATCCATTAGATATCAGACTCGGGTGAAGACTTCCCGATTTAGAGAGGAGCTTGGCTGTGACTCAAGCAAACTGTTTCAGGATAAAAATGGTGGATGTTAGGCAGCATCCTAGAAGAGCTAAACACAGGAACAGGCTGCTCAAGAGAGCATCATAACCCAGAAACCAAGCCAGGGGAGATGAGAGCCAACAGAGCCTCATTCTCAAGTCCAGGCCACAACCGTGGGGAAGTGATGAGCACAAGCTAGGGACAGAAAGGGACCCAGAAGCTGTGATCACTCCTATGCATCTTCTTGTTGAAAAATTCTGAGCATCTCTTAGTAGCCCACACAATAAGGAGATCCTCTTGAGCCTAGAGGAGTGGTTACTGGCCATTGTTCCATCCATAAATCCTTGGGTTGGTGCCTGCTGGCAGGGCTCTTTCAGTGACAAGACTGAACTCACAGGTGGAAACAGGTCATAAAACTGTTCTATTTGGTCCACATGTTATTGTGATCGTTATTATTTTAGATTTTTATTTTTTATTTTTATTTATTTATTTTTTAAAGATTTTATTTATTTATTTGACAGAGAAAGAGACAGCGAGAGAGGGAACACAAGCAGGGGGAGGGGGAGAGGGAGAAGCAGGCTCTCCGCGGAGCAGGGAGCCTGATGTGGGGCTCGATCCCGGGACCCCGGGATCATGACCTGAGCCGAAGGCAGACACTTAATGACTGAGCCACCCAGGCACCCCTAGATTTTTATTTTTTATTGTGATATAATTTTACAAAGGGAAATGCATATATTTAAGCTCACCAAATACTGACAATTCCATTACCCCAGAAAGTTTTCTTATGTCCCTTTCTGGTCAAAACCTGACCTTTCCTTGCAAAAGCAACCATTATTACTATTTCTATCATCATACATTAGTTTTTGGTATTCTTGAACTTCATATAAATGAAATTTACAAATATGCATTATTTTGTGTCTGGCTTCTTTCACTCAATATAATGTTTTTGAGATTCATTCATATTGTTGGTGCATACATCAGCAGTTCGCTCCTTTTTATTGTTAAATACTATTCCACTGTGTGGCTATCACAATTTATTTATATATTCTTTTGTTGGTGGGATTTAATGGAAATAACACCTCTTATTTTCAGGAGTATTTTAGGCTACTATGAATAAAGTTGCTACAAAGAACAGCATTGTTACAAGTCTTTTGGAGGACATAATTTTTTATTTCTCTTAAGTATATGCATAGGAACAGAATTGCTTTTTCATAGATAGGTACACATGACACTATGAGAAACTGCCATTGAGTGTTCCAAAGTAGTTATTCCATTTTACACTCCCACCAGCAGTGTGTAAGACTTCCAGCTGTTTCACATCCTTGCCAACATTTGATGTCATGCTTTTAATTTTAGCCATTTTAGCGGGTATGAAATGGTATCTCATTCATTGTGGTTTCAATTTGCATTTCTCCGATGAAAACTCATGTTGACCACAACCTAACCTTCCTTGCCACTGCCTTTTGATCTTTTCAATATTTGAGCTATAAGAAAGGTTGGCGGCAGTTGAAGGTATTTCGGGTTCACCTTTATTTTATTATTTATTTATGTATTTATTTATTTAGGGACATCACATTTAGATTCAACTCAATCAGGGTCCTGGAATCCAATTACCATGGGAACATAAGGTAATATGTTATTTCCTTTCTGCTTACCATCCTTGTCTTTACTTTATACTTTATCCTTTACTTTTTTACTTTGGCCTTCTCAGCCAAATTTGGGTTTGGAGGGAGAATTGTTGAGCCAATTCTGCTCATCAAAGCTTCCCTGTGCCTACACTGCTTTTTGCTAGCCCCATAGAAAAGTATGATTTAAGTTTGTATGGATTTTTCTTTTTGTTACCATGAGAGCAAAGGGCTTTCATAGTTTTCCATAGTGTAGCTGGAGGCACACATCTTTTCTTTTTCTCTTTTTCTAGTTTTTGCATTAACTGACAACCATTAAAAATTAGGGAAACCCCCCAAAATATGCAGATTTCCAGCTTCCCTTTAGAGTAGGTTCTCTTGAACATACTAGGCCTACATTTCCATATACAGTGATTGGTTACAGCTAAGCAGAGGCTGCCCCTGAACACAGGGTGGGCACCCTCCACTTCAACCTCATTGCCTGCACTCCCATCATCCAGCCCAAGTCACATTACTTGTGATCTCTGGTCTTTTGAATATTCATCACCAGATCTTTCCCTCAGGCTGAAGGAGAATCATGTAGCAAAATTTTTAACCAAATCCTGATTCATTTAAACCTATGGGCAATAAAAATTAGGTCAAAGACATCTTGAGTGACTGATAATCTCTTCTGGTTCAAGTTTCTGATCACATTTGGCAGATAACTGATCTCCCCAACAACAAATCAGGAATAACTGCAAGTAGGTATCTCTTGTTTTAAGATAGAATTTCTCTGCTCTGGGAAGATACAGAAACTCACAGTCTGGAAAAGCTACCCTTAAGTTTCCATGCTCTGAGCTGTTTGCCCTGAAGTGTTGTCTAATAATAGATAGGTGACAATTTTGTGCCAGTACCACACTGTCTTAATGATTACAGCTTTGTAATAGAGCTTGAAGTCCAGAATTGTGATGCCACCCACTTTGCTTTTCTTTTTCAACATTCCTCTGGCTATTCGGGGTCTTTTCTGGTTCCATACAAATTTTAGGATTATTTGTTCCATTTCTTTGAAAAGAAGTTGATGGTATTTTGATCAGGATTGCATTAAATGTGTAGCTTGCTCTAGGTAGCATTGACATCTTCACAATATTTGTTCTTCTAATCCATGAGCATGGAACGTTTTTCCATTTCTTTGTGTCTTCCTCAATTTCTTTCATGAGTATTTTATAGTTTTCTGAGTACAGATTTTTTTGCCTCTTTGGTTAGATTTATTCCTAGGAATCTTATGGTTTTGGGTGCAATTGTAAATGGGATCGACTCCTTCATTTCTCTTTCTTCTGTCTTGTTGTTGGTGTATAGGAATGCCACTGATTTCTGTGCATTGATTTTATATCCTGCCACTTTACTGAATTCCTGTATGAGTTCTAGCAGTTTTGGGGTGGAGTCTTTTGGGTTTTCCACATAAAGTATCATATCATCTGCAAAGAGTGAGAGTTTGACTTCTTCCTTGCCGATTTGGATGCCTTTGATTTCTTTTTGTTGTCTGATTGCTGTGGCTAGGACTTCTAATACTATGTTGAATAGCAGTGGTGATAGTGGACATCCCTGCCATGTCCCTGACCTTAGGGGAAAAGCTCTCCATTTTTCCCCATTGAGAACGATATTCACTGTGGGTTTTTCATAGATGGCTTTTATGATATTGAGATATGTACCCTCTATCCCTATACTCTGAAGAGTTTTGATCAAGAAAGGATGCTGTTCTTTGTCAAATGCTTTTTCTGCATCTGTTGAGAGGATCATATAGTTCTTGTTCTTTCTTTTATTAATGTATTGTATCACATTAATTGATTTGCAGATGTTGAACCAATCTTGCAGCCCAGGGATAAATCCCACTTGGTCGTGGTGAATAATCCTTTTAACGTACTGTTGGATCCTATGGCAGTATTTTGGTGAGAATTTTTGCATCCATGTTCATCAAGGATATCGGTCTGTAATTCTCCTTTTTGATGGGGTCTTTGTCTGGTTTTGGGATCAAGGTAATGGTGGCCTCATAAAACAAGTTTGGAAGTCTTCCTTCCACTTCTATTTTTTGGAACAGTTTCAGAAGAATAGGTATTAATTCTTCTTTAAATGTTTGGTAGAATTCCCCTGGGAAGCCATCTGGCCCTGGGCTCTTGTTTGTTGGGAGATTTTTGATGACTGCTTCAATTTCCTTAGTGGTTATAGGTCTGTTCAGGTTTTCTATCTCTTCCTGGTTCAGTTTTGGTAGTTGATTCATCTCTAGGAATGCATCCATTTCTTCCAGATTATCTAATTTGCTGGCATATAGTTGCTCATAATATGTTCTTATAACAGACACATAGATCAATGGAACAGAATAGAGAGCCCAGAAATGGACTCTCTACTCTATGGTCAACTAATCTTTGACAAAGCAGGAAAGAATGTCCAGTGGAAAAAAGACAGTCTCTTCAACAAATGGTGTTGGAAAATTGGACAGCCACATGCAGAAGAATGAAACTGGACCATTTCCTTACACCATATACAAAAATAGACTCAAAATGGTTGAAAGACCTAAATGTGAGATAAGAGTCCATCAAAATCCTAAAGGAGAACACAGGCAGCAACCTCTTCGACCTCAGCTGCAGCAACTTCTTCCTAGAAACATCACCAAAGGCAAGGGAAGCAAGGGCAAAAATGAACTATTGAGACTTCATCAAAATAAAAAGCTTCTGCACAGCAAAGGAAACAGTCAACAAAGCCAAAGCCAACCGACAGAATGGGAGAAGATATTTGCAAATGACATATCAGATAAAGGGCTAGTATCCAAAATCTATAAAGAACTTATCAGACTCAACACCCAAAGAACAAAGAATCCAATCAAGAAATGGGCAGAAGATATGAACAGACATTTTCCCAAAGAAGACATCCAAATGGCCAACAGACACATGAAAAAGTGCTCAACATTACTCGGCATCAGGGAAATCCAAATCAAAACCTCAATGAGATAGCACCTCACACCAGTCAGAATGGCTAAAATTAACAAGTCAGGAAATGACAGATGTTGGCGGGGATGCGGAGAAAGGGGAACCCTCCTACACTGTTGGTGGGAATGCAAGCTGGTGCAGCCACTCTGGAAAACAGTATGGAGGTTCCTCAAAAAGTTGAAAATAGAGCTATAATACGACCCAGCAACTGCACTACTGGATATTTACCCCAAAGATACAAATGTAGGGATCCGAAGGGGTATGTGCACCCTGATGTTTATAGCAGTGATGTCCACAATAGCCAAACTATGGAAAGAGCCAAGATGTCTATCAACAGATGAATGGATAAAGAAGATGTGGTATATATATGCAATGGAATATTATGCAACCATCAAAAGGAATGAAATCTTGCCATTTGCAACGACGTCGATGGAACTGAAGGGTATTATGCTGAGTGAAATAAGTCAATCAGAGAAAGACATGTATCATATGACCTCACTGATATGAGGAATTCTTAATCTCAGGAAACAAACTGAGGGTTGCTGGAGTGGTGGGGTGGGAGGGTTGGGGTGGCTGGGTGCTAGACATTGGGGAGGGTATGGGCTATGGTGAGCGCTGTGAATTGTGTAACACTGTTGAATCACAGATCTGTACCTCTGAAACAAAGAATACATTATATGTTAAAAAAAAAAAGAAGAAGATAGCAGGAAGGGAAAAATGAAGGGGGGGAAATCGGAGGGGGAGATGAACCATGAGAGACTATGGACTCTGAGAAACAAACTGAGGGTTCTAGAGGGGAGGGGGGCGGGGGGAGGGGTTAGCCTGGTGATGGGTATTAAAGAGGGCACATATTGAATGGAGCACTGGGTGTTACATGCAAACAATGAATCATGGAACACTATACCAAAAACTAATGATGTAATGTATGGTGATTAACATAACATAATAATAAAAAAAAGAAAAAACTAATGATGTAATGTATGGTGTTTAACAGAACATAATAAATAAATAAATAAATAAATAAATAAAATCTTAAAAAAAAAAAGATAGGTGACAAACATACTCAACACTATATTTGACCTTTTTAAAAAAATAACACCAGTATGTCTTAGAACCTTCTCAAACAGTGTACAAGTAACTAGTACAGAAGTTTTTTTGCTACAAAATTCCCTCCTCCCAAGATTTCTAATCAGTATCAATTTTAAGCAAGAAATCCCAGCCTATTTCCTATAGGTATATTCTTCTCATCATCTGAACTTGAAATGCCCCCAAACTATACCCACGTTTAGTACATTTAAATGAAGTGAAGCAGGATGAATTTTCAACCTTTTACCCGAAATAACAGTGAGCCTCATATTGGAAGTTCACCAGAAAAGACCTATCAAGAAAACAGAATTTAAAACTCATAGTTAGAACTTAAATGATATGCTTTAACCAGTACCAAAATTCATCCCTGTACCTAAACTATTATTTTGTATGACTGTTTTGCAACCAATCATGAATTTCTTGGGGCCAGAGACTGCATCTTATTTATCATGTGACTTCAGCACCTAGCTCAATGCCAGGTATATCCTGGAAGTTCAACAAATACATGTCGAACAAATAGATTATGAGAGGTAGTGTTTTCTGAATTGTGCTGGGTGCAAGCTTAGAAAACTCTGAGAATCTCAAAAGCATACACTATTGTTGGTTTCTGAAAATAATGAGTTAAAATATTTCAAAGCCATATGTGTGTTGTAATGAAACTAGAACGTCCTAGGATATATTACAATTTAGGCCCTTGTGAGGGGGCAGCATGGAGGAAGAACTCTGTAGAAAGAACTTTCTCATCCTTTGTTAACTATGAAATTCCTGGCTCTCAGGGAAGTAGCCCTCCTTTGCTGAAACTCCTTGCAATACAGGGTTCACTTGGTGGGCATTTATAGGTCAGCACATATTCTCAGGGCAAGAATGGCAGGGACACAAACAATGAATCATGGAACATTACATCAAAAACTAATGATGTAATGTGTGGTGATTAACATAACAATAAAAAATTAAAAAAAAAGAATGGCAGGGAAATTAACACAGTACATTAAGCCTTAGGAATCTCAAGCCTTAAGAGATGACTATCTAGATGGCACAAAGGTAGAAAAAAACTATGAGAAATGGATAAATGGACAAAATTAGTACAGGTTTTTAAGCAGTATCCAATTTACCTTTCTTGGTGACATTTTACAGTATGTGTTTTTTGCTTGATTTAAAGCCACATCCAATTCACAATGGTCCATTGTTGAAGCAGCTTCTCTGCCTCCTACTCCTAAATTCTAAATACCTTGGCAAGATTGGCACATTCTCTACCAATGTTACCCATAGACCTTTTCACTGGACTTAACATTTTTTAAGTAATGCCTGAGATGACAAATCAGCTTGGAATGATTCCTCATCTATTTTTTTATGTAAAATTTACTTCTATTTTACTATAATTAGAAAAAATGGGGGAAAAAGAGAATTAGGAAAACCTAATTTTTAAAAATTCTCTCATTAAACCAGATTATAAATGGATAGAAAACTGGACTTGAAGGCAGACCTTGAGCAAGTCATTGGGTTTTTTGCTGCCTCAGCTGTATCAAAGAGTAAGACTGGACTCAATGATTAAATTGTCATTTTAGGAATGACATTAAAAACTAAAATTTCCTACAAACCTTAAATTTTTAGATAAATTTTTTAAGTTAAATATCTCCAAAGAATATGCATAAATTATCATTATCTTGCTCAAGAAATATCACAAAGAAGAACTCAATCAACTAAGCACCACCTTGATGAAGAAATCAAACCTTACCAGCATCCCAAGACTTCCTCATGGCCCACCCAACTACCAACCCCTCAGTTCTCCCCAACACTATCCTTACTTCCAATATCACAAATCAGTCTGCTTTTGAACATTATTACGATGAAATTATACCATATGTATCTTTTTATATCTGTAAGCCATATATTGGTCATAATTTGGTGTTAATCAAAATTCAGATTTATCAATATAACTGACCAAAGTATTGGGCCTTTGTGCCTAAGCCTTGCGTCATTCAGGTTTATTTGGGGAGGAAAAAGTGACTGTATAAATTCTGAGTGAAGAGACAGTTAATATAGAAATTTCAAATTTCACATACCATTGGAAGAGCTGGGGGAGCAAGGGTCAAGAGGCCACTTTAGAAGACCTGCAGTGATCACAGGGAAGCCACCGCTGATGTCCTCAGCTGCCTGTCTAAAGGAACCCCAGAGCTGAGGGAAGCCATCAGTGATGATCACAGCTCCCTACGATGGCTGTCATAAGAGAAAACTACCTTCTCCTCTTCTGCCTTCCAAATCCCACCTAAGTTCCTATCACTGGCAGGTTTAACCCAGAACTGTACTGGAAAAGGATTCAGAAAAATGGCATTCTGAATGTCTCTCCTGTGACGCAGGACACAGAGGAATGATGATGCTGAGCTAAGAACATCATTTGGCAGAAGCTTAGACAGTTTTAAATTAGCTGATGGAAGAGAACTGGCGCCTGGCTACATTTCTGACCTGCTAGTCACTCCTGGATCTTCCGATCCCTTTCCAACACAAATCCTACAGTGCCCTCCTTAGGGATAGTTAAAAGCCTGCTTCTGTTTTACTTCTTTCAAGACCAGTGAGTTACAAGACCTTCTTCTCTTATTTTGCAGATTGCTTTCTTCTACTTTGAAGAAAAGTAGGCCTGTGTATAATCATCTGAAGGTTCCCAGAATTAAGCAATATGAAATTCATCATATTGAATGTAGGCACTTCCTACTGACCATATCTCTCAGATGAGAGACCACCTTCTAGGGAAGACATAGTTGAAAATAATTACTATTCATCATCCTCTGCTAACAGAAACAATTTTTCCCCCTTACGTAGGTTTCCCACCTTAGAGGCTGTCCTGTCCCTGCAGAGGTAGTACCAGAGAGGTAAGAGTTTTGTTTGCTTTTCTGTGCATCTGAATATCCTGACAATCTAATCTCCAGAGAGCCCCAGTAACCAGGCAACACAAGACATGCTCCAATTGCAAGGTCCACAATTTACTTTTTCTGTGCTACTCCATTTCAAACTAGAAGGCAGAACTGCAAAATTAGATTTGGATCTTTATTACTACAAGCAGATAACTGTTCCCCCTTCCTACTGTTGATCAGAAATTCTGAGATAAGAGCTTTTAAAAAGATTAGAACAACAAATCTCATCTAAGAATAAGATCAAGGCCAGTTCAGAAAAAAAGAAAATGGAAGGAAAGCTTTTGTCTGGTGACAGTTTATTTTAACCCAGACACTTTTTCCATTTGTAATTTGGTGTCACTTGTGTTATGAGAAGCACTGCCAATTCAGATGGGTTTCTTGGGCAGGGACTAACAGATGAGGTTAAACACAGCTGTTCTGGTGTCTGAAATCCTTAAGAGTCCAGCAGGACCTGAGCTGGTAAAATAAACTCAGAGAAGGCTGTCTGAACCAGCTTTTCTAGAGAGAAAATGAGCATAAATAAGCATGGAGTCAGCAGAGCTCCTAGGCCAAGGTCAGACACAACCTGGGGACATGGATTTACAGAGGAAGATACTGTCTACAGCACATTTGCTACAAGACGGTACAGAATTGGACATTCTGTCTTTTAATCATCAGGGTATCGCAAGGAAAAGTGGTCCAGATTGGCACTGACCCTGTCAGCACTTTTGTAATAAATGCTTCATTTACTGGGAATTTTGCTATCAAGTTGCCAAAGATAAAAATGTCACCGAAATGCAAGGTGAAATGCAAAGGCTTATAATTCCTTTCTATTAGTGAATGCACACAGTCCTAACTCTTCAGATAAAGGGGGTAGTTGTTTTCTCCAATGGTGCCTCAATCTCTAGTGACTTAAAGTACTTTTACACATGTCATCTCAACACCATGGTGTGTGTGCCCCTGTTACACAGATGAGTTGAACTGAAATTAGTTTCACTTGCCAGTTTTAAGTATCTTCCTTTACCCTCTGGGCAGCATTAGTTTCCATGTGGCCTAAGAGACATTGTTGTCATTTGGCTCTCCCAGGCACAGGACACCTCTAGAGAGGCCAACAGTTTGGAACTATCTCAGTTCTAACACCTTAAATGAGAGTCCCTTAACCTCCCTGGGTTTCAGTTTCTTCATATACATGTCTTCGATATTGTAGTTATCTTCCCCAACCAATAAATGGTAAGAATGAGATTATGTGTGGCTATGGGAATTTTACACTCGGTGGTGGGAATATAAATTAGCATGACTTTCTGTTGACCCTATGTAGTAAAACTCAAAATGTATATATCATTTTATACAGAAAATTTTATACTTAATAATCTATCCCAATGAGATAGCCACATCAATATGCAAAGATACACAAAGATGTTCATTGCAATTAGAAACAACCTCAACATCCACCAACACGGGACTAGTGAAAAAAGATATGGTAGGTATATTCATATATGAGAACGTATACACCTACTAAAAAGAATCATGGAGATTTGTACTTGTTGACTTGAGTAGAAACTCCATGACATATTTTTTAACGAAAAGGAATTACAAAGCTGTGTAGTTGATATAATCCCATGTCTGTGTAAATCATGTAAATCCCAGATCCTGCTGTGATCCACCTCAGCAGTGTTGCCTTCACAGAAACAGCTCAGCTACCAAAAGGTGTTATAAAGTAATTTTAGTCTTTGCTCTCAACTTTCAGAAAACATTAAGGAACATATAATTCCTAACCCACAGCACCACATCCTAAAATAACCTCTGTACCCCACCTTTTTCATCTTCTTCTTTATCTCTAACACATTTCAGCATTAGAAATGTGCTGAAGGCTCTCTGTCCTCAACAGCCTTTTCCTAGTCTCAACCACAAAGTATGCCCCCAAATTGACCAATCACTCATCTTTTTGTCCCTCTTTCCTCTTCCTTTGGTTCTCTTTTCAGTGATTACCATAATCTGAATAATAAGGTGGGGAAAGAAGAAAATGCCAAATGAACAAAATTTCCTTCCCAGGGAGTAGGAGGAAGAGATTGACTATGCATATACTATGATGTCTTAACCTTGCAGCAAATGCAAAATCATTACACTGCTACCTACTGATATTTACATAAAAGTGGCTGCAAGGATGTTGACAAAATTCTTAGCAATTATGATCTCAGTTGGAATTTCTCTGTGAATTTCTTTTATGTCTCTCCTTCTATCTCTTTGAATTACTCATGGTAAACATGTTTTGTTTATAGTCAGAAATGAGAAATAAGCTCATATCAACATGTAAAAAAGAGATCATAATGATTATGCTCATAATGAATAATGGATATAAAAAATTACACAATTTAAGTATAAAATATATTTATTTTAAATAAATACAGTTGGACTGTCTCTTCCTGTTTGCAACATTAATAAACTCCATTATTTGGGGATTATCTTTAATTACCCCTACGTGTTAGAGTTGATCAGTTTCTTAGCAACAGTTGAACACTCCCTTATATTGCTTAATTTGTTCTTTTACTCCCAGTCAATCCTATTTAATTTGTGAGTCCACTGCATTGTGACTCTTATACAGCATCTAATGACTTATAAAAAATGTTAACATTTCAAACTAATTGTAATCCTTTTCATCCATTTGCCCCGGAAGCCTTCATTTTTATGGGTCTCTTTGGTGAACAGGGAGGTATTGTATGTACGTTTGTACCCATTTAAATCTCTCCACACCTACACATCCCCCTACCTCTTTCTAAATAAATAGAATTTATTAATTTTTGTGATTTTTGAGCCAGACAAATTTTCCTGAAAATCAAGGTGTCTGAAATATGTAGTTCCCAATACTGTGACTCATTAGTCCTCTCTTAGCTGGGGGAATTCTAAAGAGAAGTTTGCAACACATCAGTGGTGGGGCACAGTCCCCCAACTGCTAATAATGAATGCCAGGCAACAGGCACTCCTAGTTCCTGAGAAGGGAGCTTGTTAGTCAGACTCTCTGTCCAGAAATGCCAACTAGCGCCCTTGCTTGTGGCTGGAAATTCCAACCTGGGAATTCCAGAAAGCATAATTTGTCATGTGACAACTATATTTACCTCTCAAAGCTCCTTCAGCATTATAATTAAATAACTGAATCAGTTCTAGTTGTAGACAACTTACAGCATGTCTCTATGAGGAGAAAAGAAATAATTGCTGATCAAAATCCTGAAGGACCTTGAAAAATTAGAAACAAGCTTTAATAGGGTGCCTGGGTGGCTCAGTTGGTTAAGCGACTGCCTTTGGCTCAGGTCATGATCCTGGAGTCCTGGGATCGAGTCCCGCATTGGGCTCCCTGCTCGGCAGGGAGTCTGCTTCTCCCTCTGACCCTCCCCCCTCTCATGTGCTCTCTCTCATTCTCTCTCTCTCAAATAAATAAATAAAATCTTTAAAAAAAAAAAGAAAAGAAAAGAAACAAGCTTTAATAGGCTGGCTACTGAACAAAACATTCAGAGGGAAATAAAAGTACCCAAACTAGGTAGAAAATGGTTGGCTTCTTAGTCCCACAGAGTCAGATGTCAGGAAGGGACTATGCCCTTCAGTGATATTATATAAATATTAAGTAACATTTTAATAAATATACAGGGTACATGTTTGCTTTCTATTTATCCTTTCTGTCCTTCAGAGTCACTTGAGTAGCCCTCAGTTACATGAATATGGCTGAGTAAGCCCCATTGAACTAGAACTATAGTATAACAAGACTCCTTTATTTCTCTTGTTTTTTTAGAATGACTTTCCCCTTTTCTGGTAGGAAGTAGATCAACTTGGCCAGAAGCCAGGCTTTTCTACCCCTGAAGGATGAGCTCAGCAGAGTCACTCCCCCAGGAAAGCCTTCCCAGACTTTCCTGACCAGATGGTTCTTCTTTTATATAACCTCTCCTGTACCACTCCATCACTGCCTTATCACAGTTGACCTTGTATTTATATCATTACTCTTTGTTAATATCTCAATCCTCCTCTAGGCTTTAAGCAACATTAGGGCAAAGACCATGACTCTCTTTGCCCATATTTATATTTCTAAGGCCTCACAGAGTGCCTGACCCACATTAGCACTCAGTAAAAATAGTACTTGTAGAGAAGTGAATGAATGAATGAATGAATGAATGAATTGGAAAGATCTATTTAGGGTGGTACCAAATAAGGTCAGTGGGCAGAAAGGATAACAAAATGTCCAAAATAAAGTTATCACAAAGGTAGAAAGAGATAGAGCCAATTGATTGGCCCTAGATTTGAGTTAGAAATAGAGAAGGGGATAATTACTTAATTTCTGTGACGTGAAAGACACTAGAACTGGTCTTGACCCATCATTACTGGGAAGGCCAGTCCTTTAAACTGTCTGGGTATATAATCAAAGAAACAATCTGTACGAATGGTATCAATGTGGACCTCAGACTTATTATAGACTGATGCTATCTCAGCTGAGCAATGGACAGGAAGTGCCCTTCCCTCAAAGGCTTATTGAGGTTAGGACAGGGCTCTGTCAACAAAGAGGATCTCACCCAGCCCCACTGCATGTTCTTGGATAGCACTCAGTGTTCACCAACAAGAGCAGGCAACATTCTGGAGTCAAATTAATATACAAATGGTGTGTCCCCTCCCTTTCTGACTCTTCTTCTTTTGCAGGGTTTCTGGGTCATCTCATTCCACATGAGGTGCTTCAAAAAGAGTGGCTGGTACCCCAATGGGCTTTCATCCACCTTATATTCACACAGTGATTTTCACCTGAATGTGCCCTAAAGGAGATTAGTACTACATGAATGTCACCATGTGAAGGAATTGAAATCATTATAACTCAAAGGGACCTGGTCAGTTGGCTGGAAGTCATTGCCACTGAGTACAGCCTAGACCATCCCTGACATTCTTGACTACCTTAGGAACAGGAAGCTTCCATCTCTGTATTTCCAGCAAAGCCAACCTCTACTAGGAGCTTTCTACCTTAACCACTGTTGGTCCACCCATATGACTCAAAAGCAGACTGAATCTCCCCCTACCTGAGACACCTGTGAATATTTAAAGATTGGCAGGATACAAGATGGGGATGACATTAGAGCTGAAAGAACAGACTCAATGTCTGGACTGTGTGCCTATGTGTATAGACATGCAAAGACTTGAGTATCACACCCTATGAACTCCTAGTGCAAGTTATTTCTTTTTTCTTTCTTTTTTTTAAAGATTTTATTTATTTGACAGAGAGAGAGGCAGCGAGAGAGGGAACTCCAAGCAGGGGGAGCGGGAGAGGGAGAAGCAGGCTTTCCTCTGAGCAGGGAGCCCGGCACTGGGCTTGATCCCAGGACTCTGGGATCATGACCTGAGCTGAAGGCCGATGCTTAATGACTGAGCCACCCAGGCGTCCCCGTGCAAGTTATTTCTATCCAAAACTAGATAAACACTTTTGTTGTATAAATAAAGACCAGAAGAGAACTAATCCATCAAACTCAGTCTGCCTCTCACCGGTGCCACCTATAGTTCTCAGTCCTATATGTTAGCTTCCCAAAAATACAGATAAAATCACATCACCCTTCAGGTTAAAAATCTCCACGTGAGGGCGCCTGGGTGGCTCAGTTGGTTAAGCGACTGCCTTTGGCTCAGGTCATGATCCTGGAGTCCCGGGATCGAGTCCCACATCGGGCTCCCTGCTCAGCGGGGAGTCTGCTTCTCCCTCTGACCCTCCTCCCTCTCATGCTCTCTCTCTCATTCTCTCTCTCGCAAATTAAAAAAAAAAAAATCTCCACGTGATTTTCATTATCTACAGGATCAAATCCAAACTCTTATTTCATGCCCCCTCACACATCCTTGAATTTGTGTTAACCATACCAATTAAAAAATTTTCATTTTAGATATTTTAAGTATAAAATAATACACATGCAAAAATTCAAACAATATAAATGGCACAAAGAAAAAATATTCTCTTCTTCTATCTCCACCTCTTTTCTTTCAGAATAAACTGTTAATGCTTTGGTGGGTAGCCCTTTAGATCTTCTTCAGTGTATGAATGTTTGTGTATTGAGTTGCATTATAACTTACTCATGCACACATAAAAAAATACATGGAAACAGACAGAGAGAAACATACAAAAAGAAAGCAGTCTAAACAGAGAAGTTCAGGCCATATTCTACTCGATGAGTACCAAGTCCTGAGAGAGGCTGGTATGCAAGGCATGATTCTACTGTCTGTTGGGAGAACTAAGTTTCCAGGCCTGTGGAGGATGAACACCTCATGGAGCTGAGTGTGATTCTAGTGCTCACAAATGCAGATGTAACTTTAAACTGCCTGGGTATATAACCAAAGAAACAATCTGTATGAATGGTATCAATGTGGACCTCAGTCTTACTATATAGACTGATGCTATCTCAACTGAGCACCTCTCTTTGGATGTAACTCCACTGCATATAAGAATACATTTTGTTATTATAACGAGAGTGTATTATACTGCTTCACAACCATGAGCATTTTTTCAAGTTTTTATTTATTTCATAATTTTTTTTACCACTGCCTGTTATGCCATTGCTTCGATGTACCGTAATTTAACCTCTCTCCTGTTGATGGGCATTTTATCCCAGGTTTTCATTAGTATAGGTGGTGCTCCAAACATCCTTTTACATAAACCTTTGTGCTCTTGTTTGGGGATATTGGCAGGATACATATTTGGTAGTCAAAATACTGGAACAAAAGGTAGGCGCTTTTTTTAATAAATATATTTGATAAATTTTTGATAAATATTACCAAATGGTTATATAAACTTAAACACATACTAATAGTGTCCCTCACTTTTTTCTAAAGAATATTTAGGAGTTATTTATTATAGAAAAATATGAAGAAGAAAGGAAAAATGTCCCATAGTCTCCATTGAAATTTACAATACAGAATTGAAATATATAAATATAAAAACAAAAATACAAAAAAAATCTACCTCTCCACAATTTCTTCCAAAGGTAACCCCCTGGGTTTCCTTTAACAAATTTTTGTATGCCTATAATAGCATTCTTATGTACATATAATATAAATATGTATATTTATATATAAATATATATGTCCTTTTAATAATAAAGGATTATTATATACATGCAAATTTTGATTGTGCTTTTCTTTCCTTCGAAAAATATATCTTTGAGATTCTTACCATATCAGTATATATAAGTCTACCTAATTCTAGTGGCTGTATACTATTCCATTTTATTGTATTGGATTAATTTATTTAATTAGTCCCTTACTGATTGATATTTATAATGTTTCAAGTTTTATGTTATTGAAAACGATCCTGAACACATTCGTTGTAAAAACACACTCATACTCTAATACACTCATTCTTAAAATTGAACATTGCTATCTTTATTCATAGTTTATTATTAATACAAGGTACCCCCCACTCTTCAAAAGTTTGCGTTAGTCATTTCTCTTCTACAAAAGACCTACCTTAGTACCTGTTTTCGATACCCCCAAAAAAATCCAAAGAGGAATTGCACTTTGGGGAAACAAGGCAAAAAATGAAAATAGTATTCAGCATTTGTTTTGCAGCAAGCCCTTATGGAGGCAATGTAGGCTAGAACAGCCAGGAGAGTGGCCCTGCCCAGCTCCTTCCCCAGGAGTACACTCAGCATCTTAGCATCAAGATGTTATAGCTTTAAAGAGTGTTTGTGAGCATCTGTCCTTTATCTCGATTTCTTCTGGGCATCTGTTAGCAAGATCAGAAAAGGTATCAGAAAAGCCTAAGTGGGGTTAATTTTTGGATATGAGAATGCTCAAAAATGGTTCCATATCAATTAATGGTAATTGCTTCTTTGCTTTATGTTATTTCAGCTTAGGAAAGTTTTCACAGAAAAGCTCTACTTTCAGATAGTGGGGAAATCTGTACATAGATGTAAGTGTAGTGTGATTATTTGGATATGTCTTTCCCAGAAAACTGTGAGCTTAAAGAAAGGAAGCATGCCCTACCATTTGGTAAATCCCACAGGACAGAGTATATTGTTACGGGTGCTTATTAAGTGGTAAAAAGTGAAAAAGAGATTTAAAAAACTGCTGCTGGTGAAGATGTATCTTTTCTTAGTTTTAATGTGAGTGTGAAAACTGTGCCTTTTATGGGTCCCCTGATACAACAGACATTTATTAAGCATCTACTCTATGCCAGATATTATGGCCCATGCGGCCAGGAATTGAAGCAGGTACATAAATAATAATGATACCTGGAGATTAGGGCCGAAGAAAGTGCCACAAGCCATCAGAGGAAGCCAGAGAACAGATCTAGAAAGTAGTATAAGCTTAAAATCAGACAGTGTCCTATTGGGAAACCATTTCTTGGTGGGTGGGATGAGGGAGGTTATTTGTAGCACATACCAATTTGCATGTCCATATTCAAGCTACCAGGATCCTGAACAATCATCTCTCAAGCCAATACAAGCCTTCTCCAGCATCACACTGAATCAGGGCATACCAGCTGACCTTTTCAAAACCGCTTTCTCCTCCTACCAGCATGACCTCCCAATACCACATCATTTCAGCTACTGCCCCCGACCAATGCACTCTACCAGAGAAACAAAGTGTTTTTTGGAGGCTGTTAGCAAGGAGAAATTGGGAGCTAGAGAATGAGTTCCAGAAGTGGTTAAACCTGCAGAAAACTGCTCTGTCCAGTTTTATATGCTTCATGTCCAGTCTTGCTGGCCTTCAGTGTGTCCATTCCCTCCTCAAAGGCTTCTTTTCCCTATTACATTGCCTACACTGCTGGGTTCCTCACTAATACTTCCAACCCAGTTCTGTTGAAGAAGACAGAAATCGCTCATAAAGATAAGAAAAACAAATGGAAATTGCATATGATAAGTATGGCTCAACTCTAACCCAGCTCACATCCCCTGAGACTTCTATTTGTATTTAGACATCAAATTTACAGCAGGAATATGGGGCCTGGAGTTTGGGGGATGAGTCAGAGTATATTTTAAGAGGTACTGGACACATGTTAAGATTATATTTTGCTTTAGAGCCAGGAAACGAAGTGTCTTGGCTGTGCCATGGGAAGGTATAATTTCAAGATCCTGTTTTGGTTGCCCATATAAGAATATTATACAAGTTTGTAGGAGAAGGGCTTTATAGGAATTAGTCAATCTTAGCCCCAAGCGTTTTTAGTAGGATTATTTGGCTTTGGGCTCCACTGTTTATCAGAAATCTTGAAAACAAAATAAAAACAACCATGTGAAACAATCATATTCACCTCTTTGGGAACTTTGAAATGTATTTTTCCAAGTAGACCTTCAACCTACAATGTTCTCATTCATCATACCCAGACTTGCAAACCAGTGTGAGATTCTAATTTTCCACTCAAAATAAACCATGAAAACTAGTATGTCGGAAGAGGTCCCTTGGAGAATAAAATAGTGCCTTTGATGATCAAAATAAAGAAAGGATGGGGAATCATAGACACAAAAGTTAACCCAACCCAGTTAAAATCAACAAAAATGGTTTTTGTTGTTGCTGCTGTTTAAATTAAGAATACCAATGCATTATCCCTGAAAATTAGCAGTACACCTATTCTATTTTTTCTATGGAAGATTTCAGACATGGGGAACTGCTAAAGCTAATCACTAGCAAGAAAAAGAATGCTGTGTTTAAGATGGAAGTAGAATACATCAAAAATCAAGGCTGAAGCAAGAAAGAACTTGGCACAAGAGAAAGACAGAAACAACGGATGATGACTGGGTTCCATGACCTTTAACACATTTCCAAACAAGGCCGGCTTCATGAACTTACCACCAATGCAGTCTCTCAGAGCCCCACACTCTCACTGGCCCTGTACTTGGGGCTTAATGTTCTGTGGTTGTCATCTTGAAATTGTTCATTTTATCTTTGAATTTGTGTTTTTTTTAAATGAAGTCTCATGAGACAATGGAGCATGTGCTGGTGGCTTGGAGCTTTGGCTCATGAGAGGCCCCACCCAACTCAACTCTTTTCCCTCCTTTCAGCCACCCACTCTTCCACTCCCTAGTGCCTCAGGCCACTCCCATCTTTCCCTTCCTGCCCTTTCCCAGGACTCTGGCTGCCCTCTGGCCCCTTCTGGAGCCTAGACACCAGAAGAATCAACCACCTTGGGATAGGGTGTGGAGGCAGCATTCCCATCCTGGGCTGGCAGTACCACAGTGTCCTAGGCAGGTGCCTTGGGGGGTGGGAGAGCTTCTCATCCACCTCGCAAACCACATACTGAGTGCATCCTAGTGCAGAGGTTGCAATCCCTTGTGGGTCACACATCAGCAATGGGTCGGGAAAGCAAAGTAATCCTGTGGGAAGGGGAGACTGACTTCTCTGCCCAGAGCAGGACACGCATATCAGTACAGTGGCTGAATATTGATATATAATTAGTGACTTTTATGTGCCTCTGTTTCACTTTTTCTTCACATAGTTACCTCTCCATAGTTATATTTCCCCCAAGAGTTACTATTTTTAGTTATTTAATCATCTGCCTCTTGCGTGCAGCTCTCTGCCCAGATTCACATCTCTTGCTCCACGCCAAGGATCAGCAAACACCCAAGGAAAAAAGCAGACACTGAAGTCAATTCCTCCCTCTGCTATTCCCTTTTCTCTGGGATTTTATCACCTTAAGCCCTGCTTGCTTCTGCAAGACTTCAAAAATAATTTTTTAATGGTTTTTAATTTTTCAGTGGGAGCACAGGTATGCCACAAGCTCTTCCATCATAGCTGGGAATTGATGACATAGTTTAGTGTCATAAACCAGACAACTGTTCCTACTAACAGAATGAACAAATGAACATCAGTCATTCTAAAATCCATCATTTTGAGTTCAGAAACTTTAAATTTTAGTTAGTTTGTATTAAATAGTGTTTTATATTAGTTCTTTAAATTAGACTATCTTTGGTTTTCTAATGGATACTTCAGTTGATTAATATCACCTAATTGTAACATTTTCCATGATGCTAAAAATTCTGTGGGCATGTATTATCCCATAATACTTCTAGATTGTCTGTATGGTGAAGTGAAACAATTAGTTAATTAAATTACTTAAATTAGTTAAACAGTTAGTTAATTTCCTGGGGAAATTCTTAGCCCTACCTAAGGATTTACCAGACCCTGGTGAGGGTGAGGCTGCCACCCAGGCAGCCACACTCCCTGGTTAGACCCCTTACTTAATACTCAAAAAATTTCATACAGAAAAGTCAAGCCTGCCCTTCCTTAAAATCCCTATATTCCCTAAATATATTTAGGAAACTTCCTCTTATCAGTAACCTGGAGATTGGGTTCTCTTCCATCTAAAAGAGCTAAAGAGAAAAAAAAAAAATTGCTTTAGATTTCATTGCTTTTTGGTCCCTCATATGCAAACTATGTTTCAGCCTTGTGCCTTTAACTTGCATACAGGGAAGTAACAAGAGGAAGTCATTCTAAACTTGCCATTTTATTTATTGCAGAAATATTGTTAAGGATGTTGATCTCCTTGAAAAGTTACAGGAGATGTTTCTGCCAGCTCTCAATATCGGGAAGAGCAATGCATCTCTGAAAAAAATGATTTGTTTTCCTTTTTAGACATTCTAAACATTGTAATCAATTATGTTTCATTTTGTTTGGCAGCTAGGAAGCTCAGAGCCAAATCTGAAACCCTCTTCAGGCTGTTATTTCAAGTATTTTGTGTATTAATCTTGTCTCCTGTTTTACTTTATTTTCCTTATTTTTCCTTTCCTCTCATTTCTTTTTTTTTTTTTTTTAAGATTTTATTTATTTATCTGAGAGAGAATGGGAGACAGAGAGCATGAGAGGGGGAGGATCAGAGGGAGAAGCAGACTCCCCGCCGAGCAGGGAGCCCGATGCGGGACTCGATCCCGGGACTCCGGGATCATGACCTGAGCCGAAGGCAGCTGCTTAACCAACTGAGCCACCCAGGCGCCCCCTTTCCTCTGATTTCTATACAGTTATCCTGCAACATTGTATATATATTTTCAGAGACAATCTGAAATAATTTTCGGAATAAAACAGGGATAAATAATATGCAAATAAATGACATTAAGAATGGGGATGGGCTCGGGTGCCTGGGTGGCTCAGTTGGTTGGGCGACTGCCTTCGGCTCAGGTCATGATCCTGGAGTCCCGGGATCGAGTCCCGCATCGGGCTCCCTGCTCAGCGGGGAGTCTGCTTCTCCCTCTGACCCTCCCCCCTCTCATGTGCTCTCTCTCGTTCTCTCTCTCTCAAATAAATAAAATAAAATAAAATAAAAATCTTAAAAAAAAAAAAAAAAAAGAATGGGGATGGGCTCTCCTTAGGGCTCCATTGTTTTCATCTTTTGGATCTACCCTCAGCATGGGCAGAGCGGGCTGCTGCAGGACTCCACTGCTCCAGCCTCTAAAACAGTGATTCACCAGAAGCTCCCGTGCTGGGAGTTCCAGGAAAGCGAGGTGAGAGGAACATGGCAGCCCATCAAGAAGGTCAATCCATAATTCATTACAATTGATAGGTTAAAAATCTGTTGTAAATATTTGTGACAGTCCCTTCCAGCTCTAAAACTTTATTTTATTCTATAATCTATAAGCAGTCACTGCACTAACAGTTTTGTAAGTTCTTGGTGCTCTTGTGACCACTCTTCTCTGTGTTTCTTGAAGCCCTTATCTGTAAGAGTTCCTGTGCTCAAGATTCTTCCAGAAGGTTCTGTTCAACATTAAAATCTGAATGAGGAGGACTCACCGTCTCTGTTCCCATGCCTCCACAGCACAACAAAAATGAGATTAGTAGCATACTTGCATCAGCTACCCTAAGTGATTCTTAAAGGAGGTGGGGGGGTGTGGAATATTAAATGTATTTACCCTTTTAAGAATCCCAAATAATTGGGATTCTATGGAAAAATGTAATCAACTTCGGAATCATTTGCCTCCCTTTCACCCACTTTGTTTTCTGTGACTCTTTGCTTAGACCTGTTGCCTGGGGCAGGGTATACATAAATGAAAACATTTTATTCTTCTATGAAACACATCTTACAGTCCTATGATGAACTGCATATGTAGATTGCTAGGAGGATATACCAACCTTTGCAGATTTCAGAAAGGGTCCTTAGCAGTCTCTCATCCACTCAATCAATATCAACCATGGGCCAAACATAATGCAAAGCCACTGAGGGTAACTTCTGAAAAGGAGCTTAAGGTCTGATAGAATAAAAAGAGAAAGAGAGAGAAAGAATGTCAATATGTACTACAGTTGAGAAATAGGGAAGGTACAGTAATGCCTCTATGAAGAAAATGATCTACCATGGGGGACTTAGAGAAAGTTCAGAGACTTAACCTTGGTAGTGAAGGATAAGTGGTGGTTTGCCAGGCATAGAAGGGGAGGGCACGACTCAGCCAGAGTGGGCAGTAAGTACAAGATGTGGCAGGAAAATCTGCAATGCATGTTTGGGGAACTTCCCAGAAATATGCATTATTTTTCATAAAGACTGAGAAAAGACCAGAAAAAAAGTAAGAAAGCCAAAAAAAGAGCAATGTAATAAAGGTGAGAAAGAAAGAGAGGAAGGGATGGGACAGAGGGAGGGAGGGAGGAAAGGTGGGAGGGAGGAAGGAAGGGGAGGGCAAAAGGAATCAGGATTGCTACGGATCTGGACTTTTAACGAACTTGAGTTCAAGAAAATCAGAAGCTACATTTAAAAACTGGGAAACTGTAATACACATATTTTGAGAGAAGCTGGGTGGAAAACTTCATTTTTACAGAGTAAAGTCACAAAATGGTTAGGGCCCCCCAGAACCTCTCTGAAGTCTTTGGGATAAAATCTATACAAACTCCTTTGGTAAGTACATATCTGTTCTTTTCTTTTATTCCTTTTTTTTTTTTTTTAATGAATCTAGCCTCTTATTCTCCTTCCTAATTCTTTGGAAAATTGTCGTTACCCATTGTGTATAGGTTTGGTGGGGTAAGGTCAGAGACTGAAACATACTATTTTCCCTTCCCTATCTCTTGGCATTTCAGATCTCCCTTGGTTTCTGACCATTGCTAAGCCCTTGTTCTCAAGCCTAAAATCAAATCTGTGAGAACCAGGATGTTTTCATAATGCCCTCTTATGCTCAGATAAGCCCAATCAGTGGCTTTCAACCAAGAATGACATTTTGACCAAGTATATTCATTTTCAATTGCTGCTGTAACAAATCACCGCAAACTTGGTGGCTTAAGGAATACTAATTTATTATCTTTACAGTTCTGTAGGTCAGAAGTCTGACAGAGGTGTCACTGGGCTAAAATCAAGGTGTTATTGGGCTATGTTCCTTTCTGGAGGTTCCAAGGGACAATCCATTTCTTTGTCTTTTCAGCTTTTATAGGCTGCCTAAATTCTTTGGCTTAGAGCCTCTTTCTTCCAGTTTCAAAGCCAGCAATGGTGGATTGAGTCTCTCTCACACTGCCATCTCTCTGGTTCTCTCCAGTCTAATAAAGGCTCTGGTCTTTATAAAGGACTCATATGATTAGAATGGACCCACCTGGGTTATCCACTAGAATAATCTTCCCATCTCAAAGTTTTTAACCTTAAATATACCTACAAAGTCCTTTTTGCCATTTAAGGCAACATATCCACAGGTTCCTAGAATTAGGGCTAGGACATCTTTGGGAGCCAGTAGTCTGCCTGCCACATGAGGTGATGAAGGTTTACTTCACTATGGTGGAATGGGTCAACATCACACTGTCTCCTGTGGGGTGCCCTGTGAGGAGCACTGTTAGCAGCATTCCTGGGGTATCGCTGCCAAGAATGCATGGCATGACTCTGGGCAAGAGGAATCACTGAACAGACCCAGGTTGAGGGACATTATACAGAATGAATACAGAATTAAATACAGATACAGAATTTAAAATGTCAAGGCCATAGAATACAGGAAAAGAGTGAGGAAATGTTCCAGAGAGAAGGAAATTAAAGAGATACAACAACTAAATGCAACACATAATTATGAATTGGGTTTTACAGCAGAAAAAAAAAAAAAAGAGAGAGATTTTGGGAACAGCTGAGGAAATGTGAATGGGTCTATGGTTTGAGGGGTCGTGTTGCATCAATATTAATTTCCTAATTCAGCAGCTTATATGGCAGAAACATAGAAAAGTTTCCTTTTTTGAGGGTAGAGGTGGAAAATATACAATGGAGGGTCTAGAAATGATGGAGCATCATGTTTGCAACTTTCTCTCAAATGAGTCAGAAAGAGACTAATGACAATGGAGATATATATATATATATATATACACACATATATATATGTGGTGTGCATATGTGTGTGTATAGATATAGAGAGAAATGGAGTAGTAAAAGTGGTAGAATGTTAATATAGGGGGATCTGGACAAAGAAAATATGGCGGTCTTTAGGTTTGAAATTATTTCAAAATAAATTATAAAAAATTATGATGTAGGATTTATGTTTATTAAAATGGGAAGATGCCCATGATTTATTTTTTTAAAGATTTTATTTATTTATTTTGAAAGAGACAGAGAACATGAGAGCGAAGTGAGGGGCAGAGGGAGAAGCAGACTCCCCAATCAGCATGGAGCCCGATGCCAGACTCAATCCCAGGACACCTGGATCATGACCTGAGCCAAAGGCTGACGCTTAACCAATTGAGCCACCCAGGCGCCCACCCATGATTTATTTTATACATTATTCCATACATTTATGTGTTAACAGGAATAATCTCTTTACCATAGAGTTATAGATGATTGTTAACTTTCTCCTTACACTTGTCTTAATTACCGGACATTTTTATTATTATATTATTATTAAATTTTTCTAATCAGAAGGAAATAAAAGGCATTTATTTCCATTTTGAAGTCAGTTTTTTTTAAAACTCCATCATTACAATTTCTTATTTGCAAACCTTTTCAAGTCCCTTTGCTCTTCACAAACAGCAAGATTAAAATTACACTATCGGAGGGGGAGAAGAACCATGAGAGACTATGGACTCTGAAAAACAAACTGAGGGTTCTAGAGGGGAGGGGGGGGATGGGTTAGCCTGGTGATGGGTATTAAGGAGGGCACGTTCTGCATGGAGCACTGGGTTTTATGCGCAAACAATGAATCATGGAACACTACATCAAAAACTAATGATGTAATGTATGGTGATCAACATAACATAATAAAAAAAAAAGAAAAGAAGAAAAAAAATCACACTATACATACATATACACCCACACATATAAGGTACTCAAACTTATGAAAGGCTCAAATACATAGATGTGAAATCATCACTTAAAGCATACATTTCAATCATTTCTAAGCAATGACCTAAAGTTGTCATTATATGTACTCAATTACATAATTAAGTGCTCAATTACATTAATAGTCCTAAGTCTTGTGAACCAGCAGCTCAGAAAATTAAAATTAAATCCAGTGACATTTATATAACATTCTACAGTTAACAAAGTGATTTCATTAAATCTTCAGAATCACATTGTTTGGCTGAATTGCAAGAATCCATCTGTGCCTCACCTCAGACCTCTCCTCCTTGTGAGACAGAAGCCAGCCAAGGTCTCTTCTTACTTGATGGAGCTCCTGAGAGTGTATGAGTTACCAAGCTAGTCAAGGGTGGGGAAGATCAGGAATATGCCTCCACACATCAAAGATCACTAACTCTTGTCCTCACTTCTCACCCTGAACTACTGACTCAGGCAGTCAGCTTGTGGTCATGCTCACAGCCCATCCTGTTTTCTGAATCATGCTCAGAGAAAGAAAGGAATCTGCTCAGAGATCTGCAGGCATCCCGTTCACCATTAAGCTCTTATCTTCATTCATTAATCCTAAGAAAGAGACCTGAAACCCATGGATGTGGGGAAGTAGGATATTTAAGAGATGGCAATTAAAGTCTCCTAAACAGAGTAAATGATGAAAGCAGTTTTCTTCAAATCAAAAATCATTAGCAGATCAATACCCTTAAGTGGTGCAGATATACATACAAAGGTCAACCTCATTAATAATAAAGCACCTGTATCTCCAATTCTAGCTGTTGAAACTGAAGCTGAGCAGTGCCTACTTTTGTAGGGATCTTAATCTGGTTAGCCATTTAGTTTCCTTTGCAGAAGGAATTTTGTCTTTTGAGTATCCCACTAATCCCTTATTTCTGAGTGACTTCCAGTGGCTTTACCTCTTGGTTTCTTTCCACATCATGCTTTTTCATTAGTCCTGGCAGATCTGCACCATTGCTGAGAGAATCCCATCTTACTCCTTTGTTAGGAATCTGTGGTTGTCATCAAGGGGGAAAAGAAGGAGACACCACAGCATTTGAATAGAATGGCAAGAGGAGCAAAAGTTGTTTCTGGATTATACCCTAGCATCCAGCCTGCTCACTAAACCAATCGCACAGGTTGTAACTTGCCAGCAGATAGCAGGGCAGGAGTGAAACTGCTCTGTATAAGGGGGTGAAGATAGACACAGAGGGAGAGAGCTGGACGAATATTCAGGAGGTAAAAAGGCTAAGCACCAGGAGGAAGAGAGGCAACAAAGATGGAGGAGAGAGATGTGAGAGAAGAAAAATGTTTACTGGAATATTTAATTAGAAATGGTCTTCTGGTTATGCCATAATCCATCTTCTTTTACCCTCCCCCACTCCCTCCACAAAAATCCTCAGCGATAAACGGATTTCTAATGATCTCAGGCAAATGGAGTTTTGTTTGCTCATCTCCCCTCTTCAATTCTGTTCCCTCTCATCCATTCTTCACATAGCCACCAAAAGACTATTTTTAAGATATAAAATGAGAGGGGCGCCTGGGTGGCTCAGTCAGTTAAGCCTCTGCCTTCAGCTCAGGTCATGATCCCAGGGTTCTGGGATAGAGCTCCGTGTCAGGCTCCCTGCTCAGCGGAGAGCCTACTTCTCCCTTTCCCTCTGCCCCCTCCCCCCAATCTCTCTCTCTCTTTCTCAAATAAATAAATAAAATCTTTATAAAAAAGATATAAAATGAGACCACTAACTCCCCTGTCTAAAACACTTCATTTGTTTCTCACTGTACTGATAATAAAAACTAAATTTCTGACCATGACCCCAAAAGTCCTGTATGATCTGGGCCCTACATTTCTCCCTAGCCCCAAGTCATATCCCCTTTCCCCAACTTACTCTCCTTCAGCCACTCTAGATCCTCATAGTCTCTTAAAAATGCCTGGTCCTAAAAGTGCTATTCTGAACCAGATAAACTGTGTTTACAGGTAAGCTACCTACATATCTCAGGTCTTCCAGAAACCCACGGAAGGGCTGAGATGTCAGCCAATGAGGAAGCTTTATTCTGACATCAGACCAACATTTGTTATTCTACAGTCAATATATGAGAAAACTAAATGGGCAGCTGCCTAATTCTTCCCTGAGTGCCAGGATGTCCCCATCATCACTCAAGTGAGGCTGCAAAGGTAACATCAGGCTCCTATAGTAATAGGATGTCACAGTTCATAATACAAGTTTGATTTAGACAAAACTAGGTTTGAAACCTGATTTTACCACGGTGGCTGTATTACTGAGTCGCATAATCTTACTGAGCTTCAATTTTCCACACTAAAATGTGGTAATTTTGTTGACTTTATGAAAATGAAATTAGAAAAAGCATAGAAAGCTCTTTGGCATAGTAAGCACTCAAGCACTGCTAAATCCTGAACAGTAACTAAACAGAATTGCCATTTTGGCTTTTATTTTTTCTTTTACAAACCTCATAAAAGATGGGTTAGGCAAGGAAAGAGCCAGCAAAGCAGTAAACTTGTCATGGATTGGGATTGTGTTAGACTTTGCCTGAAGCTTTGGGAATATCTGGTATAGTACTGGGCACACAATGAAGCAATGTTTCTCAAGTGAGGCATGTCAACCCCTGTATCAGAAACTTTTGTCATGAGGCACATTCTTGAGATCCACCCAAGACCTTTCATCCAGAATCTCTGGGTTGAGGGCAGTAATGGATATTTTAAACAAGTTTCCTAGATGATTTTTATTGCACACACACATTGACAACAATGTAACTGGCACTCAAACCAAAATTGACTGATTTATTGAACAATAGAATCTATAGTTCTGATCTCAGATGCACACAGTCTCCATTTAGCTTTGCATCTTTTTAAAAATCTTTCTCCAAAACATAAGCAATATGTTAGTTTGTTTTTTTTTTAATGCAATGAACAAAAGGTCAAGTTTGCTGGGATATTTATTTCAGAGCCCCAGAGACCTCCTCAACATTCCAAAAGCCCTCAGTGGGCTTGTAAATTGAATATTATATAACCACATGCTTATTAAAATCCATTCTCCCAGAGACTTGCCTCCACAATGCAGGTTCTATCAGATGGAGGCTTTGAGTTCATTTATAATATTAACATAGCACCCTCATTCAGCACTTTATCACTCTTACCAGTCTATGTGTCTGTAATAAAGAGTCTGACTCATTTTTGGTTTCTGACTGCTGACAGTTTGAAGCCACATCATTCCCCTCCTCCTTCTGCTCCATATCTGGACAAGCTGATAAAAAAGTCTGGGTACTTCCTCCTTTGGCACCAGCAGGAAGTTCAAACCATGCAAGCCTCAGCACATGGAAGGGAATACTCACTCCAGCCATATACTCCAACTACCATAAAAATCCATGTGGTCACCCTCTCTGTTCTCCTAAGCCTTGTGGACCTACTTGGGAGTTTGCTTTGCTCACTCTAGAAAGCCTCATTGTGTGAGTAGTAAACCTTTTCATTCCTTCTTAGAGTGTGTGTGTGTGGCATCATCAGTCTAGACATCCAAATCAAATTTTGCATGGTGGGAGCTCCATCTTATATCCACAGAGTAACCTAAACAATCTGAAAAAGGGAAGTATCCTTTTAGTCCATCTCAGTGTCTGAAGTTTCTCTGTCCAGTCTGCATATAACTGAGAAAACTCCATCTCCCCAACATGCTGCTCTGATTTTGTCATTTCTGCACTTAAGGTTAGAATTAAAATTTTCAATGGTTTCCCTATAAAATCAAGTTCTAAAACCTTAGCCTGGTATCTAAAGCCCATAATTTTAACCCAATTTATCTTTCTAGGCTTGTCTCCTGAACCATTTTTCAAAAATCCTGTTCTTTAGTCAAATAGTTGAATTACTGATTCCCAAAGGAATTTTAATGTCTGATTTGTATTGATAATTGCCCTTGTGTGTTCTTTTCCACTGTTGTCTTAAAGTATTACTTATGTCTTATGATGTTATTTAAACTTTTAGTCCTCAACAATTCTCTTCTACAAGATTTTAAGAAGCCAGGAACCTTCTTTGTTCCTCCCATAGGACTTAAGGCAAAGCCTGGCACATCATATGTCCTTAATGAATAATTATTCTTCTGATTTGATTTTATAAAGAGTCATAAATCTACTCTAAGATTTCTCAAGGGTGAAAAATTAAAATACAGGATAATTTTTGATGTTGACTTTTATCCAAATTTTATGTTTTAATCATGTATGACTTTATGGGATTAGATTTGGGAAAATATTTTTTAATGAAATGGATCTGTCCTTTAGTCTGTTGTGATAAGCAAACTTAAATTTTCTCACAATTATTACTTATCAAGGATAACATTTACTTAAGCTGAATTATTAAATCAATTGCTTTGTTTCAAATGTACTTATTTTTACAGAAATATTTCTAATCACTGTTTTTAGTGCAGATTTGAATGATTCAATCAGCACTAGTAGGCATCTTATTGATAAAAAAGTAAAACTTGATCTTTTTTTTCCCAATGCATTGGGGTTTACATGGGCATACACAACAGAGACTTATGGGCCCTTCAAAAAACATTTCTCTTCTTTAAACTCCTCCATCTAGTCTCCTTCCTGAGCAGATAATAATTCAAGAAGAAGGACTTGGGTCAAAACAACTGTCTTAGTAACAACCTAGTCATATCAGTAAAGCTTTTATCCAAAGATAGAGGATATAGCATGGCAACCAATGGAATTCTGAACCATTCATGGGAAGGCCAAGGAACATAGGTGGCTCACTTTTCCCTTAAAGTTGGCTAGATCAAAGTAAAGGATGGCCAGGCTTCTATGATCTAGAAGCTACTTGAGCAATATTTATATCAATATCTTTCTCAAAATCCTACCAGTAAAAGCCCCAAACAGGTTCTATTCTTGTTTATTAGACATCTTGCTCAATAAAAACATTTGTCTATTGACCTGCATACATAACCACCTGGGAGCTGGGTGTTACAGATTAGAAAAGAGAAGGACTTTAGTAAGAAATGCTTTGAATCACATACTTGGACTTCCTCAAATATTTTTGAGAACCATATTACAGCTTGGATTGCCTATTTGTGCTGTGCTTTTGTAAATGTGACACTGCTTAGGAATATGACCACATGGGTCATAGCTTTATAAGTATTGTATCAGCCCCAAACTCTAAATTCCACAACACTTTGTCAGTTTCTCTGCTACAACTTCAGTTGTCATTCACTTTATAAAAAGTTCACTATACATACACAACACTCAAGACACTCTTCAGTGTCCAGGCATTTCCCCAACTCACTCAACACTCTTCATATATCTCCTTCCCTCTAATTAAGTGTAATTCCATTCATTTTCCTTTTTTTTTACTCACAAACTCCTACAAACAGGGTCACATGTCTGAAATAATTCTCATTCAGCCACTCTCTACATTCTGCACTTTTACATGTTCCATGTATTTGGATATCTGAAAAATTTCAAGTTTCTGAAGTCTTCTTACAGGAGTTTTATGACTATCCCTATTAGTTTACAACTCTCAAATATACTTTGCCACATTGTCTTCCTATCTTTTAATTTTTCTGGCTGTGTAATGTTGATCATAGCAGCATTTAAATCTGGTAATGAAAGACTGTCCCTTATTGATGGGAAATAAGTCTTCCATGATAATGGAAGCTAATAAAGCAGTTATCTGAGACGAGGTTGTGCAAGTCACAAATGATGGCATGTGAGCCACATGTTACCAAGCTCCCTCAGTTGCCAAGATTTATTTCATTCCTTTAAAAAAAACGCAGCCTAATTTTCTGGCTGCACAAAGCAAAGTGGAAAAAAAATTATCACAAATTAGTGTTAGGTTTCTCAAGAATGTGTATTTTTTGGAATCGTCACCTATGACTTGTTGCAACACAAGTGACATTTATCTGTAAAATACGGAGATAATTCTGTGAAGACTCAAATTGTAAGTAGAGAATATTTAAAGTACATTCAAATGCTTGAAGAACTTCCTGTAAATAAAATCTGAATGTTCCATTGATATTCCAAATTAGGTTTCTCATCTTTGCAACAAATGAATAAAATAATCATTCCTAAATAAAGACCATGTGTTCAATAATGATTATATTCTGTTGTTTCTTTTGTATTCACCCTGTAATAATCAAGCTAACAATTCCAGAACAGCAGTTTTACATTATAATGTTGTCACCTTCTTGTGGGGATTTGATCCTAAATATGACCAGAGAAGCCAGCCCCCAAATGTCTCCTTGGCAATGATCCATCTTGGCTCCCATTCCATTCCATCATATTCCCCAAAGGGACATGCTAAATAGAGGCATTTTTCTTTATCAATTGGCTATTAGAACAACAGTAGGAAAAGTAGCAGTTCTTACTTCTGTGTCAGAGATTTCAAGAGCCGTTCGCTCTGTTTTCAGGCAAGAGCTGACTTTGAATTTTTGAATACTGACTAACTAGCTTCCAGTTAAAATGTAGATTGAACAAGTATTTACTATTTTCTCTCTAGAAACCTCACTAAAAGGCAGTAAAGGTGTTAAGATATATACATCCACAAGCGTAAAGAGAATGGAAAAAGAAATGACAATAAAATTTTGAAAGCTGAAAATCAGATGGATGAGTGGTTACTAACTTAGGAAACTAGAAAAAGCCCAGAAGTGGTTTGAGGTGGGGAAACCTCAAGGTAACTTCAGAAACAAACAGATGCATGTTCTAAAGCCACAGAAAACCTGGGTATTTCAGGTATCAATCACCTCTGAAAGTGGAGGTTAGAGTGAGGAAGAAAGCCAGAAGCTTAGTTGATAATCTGTATAAGAAACAACCTCATAGATCTCCTTCCCCAGCGTGTTCAGCCAAATGACCACCTCTTCCCCCACCATGAAAGAAAACAAAAGGTTTGATCACTGGAGAAACTGAACCAAAGAGATTCCAGCCTTACTTTGCCATGAAATACAAAAGAAATGTACTAAAAACAGGGAGAATAGATTAACTATGAAACTTCTGAGAAGTGAACTTCCTCCACATTTGCCCCAGCCTCTTCTACTTAGTCCCAGAAGCTGGCAGGAACTCATAACCTTAAGGCATGAAAATGGAGGATTCATCTCTAGGGAACCTGAGCCAGAAGAAAGACGCATTGATATTGACAGCTGGATCCTCTAAGAAAACACCTCAGCCAGATTATTTTAGAGTGAAGCCCACTACTCAACAAGGCCTATCCACTCATTCAGAGTTTTTAAGCAACCTTTTTTGGTGCCTAAAATATGAGCACACAGCCAATAATAACACTGAATATGAAAAAAACCTACGATATAAAGGGCATTGAACAAAACAAAACAAAAAAGAATCAGAAAAGAGGTATTGAAAGAAACAGAAGAAAACTTCAAATAAACAAACAATTAATACTCATAATCCTGGGGCGCCTGGGTGGCTCAGTTGGTTGGGCGACTGCCTTCGGCTCAGGTCATGATCCTGGAGTCCCGGGATCGAGTCCCGCATTGGGCTCCCTGCTCAGCAGGAAGTCTGCTTCTCCCTCTGACCCTCCCCCCTCTCATGCTCTCTCTATCTCATTCTCTCTCTCAAATAAATAAATAAAATCTTTAAAAAAAATACTCATAATCCTCAGAGAAATGAAAAAGATGTAGCATCCACCAAACCAGAACAGAAGGCTATAAAAAAGAAACATTTACTGAACAAAAACAAACTCTTGGGAATAGGAGGACACAGCAGAAACAAACATTTTAATTGAAGGGATATGAGATAAAGTTTACTAAGTCAAGTAGAAAGTATGACATATCTATTTAGAGATAGAAAATAGGAAGAATGATAAGAAAATTAGAGGAACAATCTGGAGGCCCATCATCATTTGAATGGAATACTCTGAAAGAGAAAAAAATAAAACAGAGGGGTAGAAATTATTACAGAAATAATTTGAAAATGTGTCAGCACTAAAAAAATTATCTTGCAAAGGGAAAGACCCATAAAATGCCCAGCACAATACATGAGCAAAGATCCATATCAATTCCTTTAGTCAGGAAATTTTAGGAGCTAAAGGACAAAAAGGAAATCCTAAAACCCTGTTACAGAGAGTGAAAAACATACAAGATCAGGAATCAAACTAACATTGATTACATCATGTTATTACAGCAACTGCAAAATAAAGTGCAACATCAGACTCTAGAAGAATGGAGTGATATTTCAAACTCCTGAGGGAAATGATTTTCACTCAAACAACCTGGTCAAATGATCCATTAATTACAAGACTAGAATAAAGACAGCAAGTTCTCAAAAAAATATGTTCAATGAACTCTTTCCTAAGAAGCTATTACAAGATATGCTCCATCAAAACAGTAGAGGAAACCAAGAAAGATGAAGACATGGGATCTAGAAAACAGTACGGTCCAAGGTCCAACATAGGAGAGAGGCAAAGGAAATCTCAAAAATCGTAATGAAAGAAGATTCTTTGGCAACATTTGTGTGGCAGGTCTAGACAGCCAGTCCAGACTTGAGGGAGGATAGAAGGTTACAAGAGATGTGTCTTCAAGAAAAAAAAATATAATGTGATAGGTTACCTGATGTAATTGAATATATTCAGAGGAGATTTGTATTTCTAGCAGAAAGTTCAAGAATGAATTAATGGTAGTAAACAGTACATAAAATTTAAAATTGAAGAAAAGAAGGTGATTAGTCTAGGGAAAACAGGTATAAAAATGCTGTGAATAATATTTACAAGAGAATAATAATGTAATTAATGGATACTGATCTAAAAATATATATGTTGAGAAAACTGTGAGAGCTAAATTATCTTCCATAGTAGGAAGTTAGTGGATAATATCTAACACTGAAAATCAAGTAATAAAACTAGAAGGATATTATTGACAAATATGAAATTAAATACAAGAAGGAAACTAAAAGATGAGGGGGATTGCATCTTGAAATGGGATTGAAATGGAGTAGAAAGAGGCAAAGTAAGAGACCATTGTTTTTTTTTGTTTTTTTTTTTTTAAGATTTTATTTATTTATTTGACAGAGAGAGACATAGCGAGAGCAGAACACAAGCAGGGGGAGTGGGAGAGGGAGAAGCAGGCTTCCTGCGGAGCAGGGAGCCCGATGTGGGACTCGATCCCAGGACCCTGGGATCATGCCCTGAGCCGAAGGCAGACGCTTAGCGACTGAGCCACCCAGGCACCCAAGAGACCATTGTTTTTTACTGAAAGCCTTATAGAGCAGTTTGAGACTTAAAGAGCTGTTTAAACTGTGTATATAAGTAACTTTTATTAAAAGTAAAATTAAATATAAAAAATAGAAATTATAAAGAAAGAAGAGCTTAATTAGAACTGATTCTAAAATGTATATGAAAAGGCAAAGCATTGAGAATAGCCAAGACAAGATAGAAATACTTTTTTTTTTTTTTTAATGTAGGCTCAGCATGGAGCCCAATATAGGGCTTAAACTCACAACCCTGAGATCAAAACCTGAGCTGAGATCAAGGGTCAGACACTTAACTGACTGAGCCACCCAGGTGCTACAAGATATAAGTACTTTTTATACAGCTTCATAATTAAGGTAGTCTACTCCTGGCATAAAGATAGACAAAACAATGAAAAAAATAGAATAAAGAAAAAGATCTATACATATACAGTCATCTGATTTACAACAAAAGCACTACTGTAATTTAGGGGGAAAGGATTGGAATTTTCATCATAAATATTGCTGAACTAATTGAATATCCATTTGTGGGGAGGATATGAACCATGGCCCTTACCTCACAGAATATACAAAAGTTAATTAGACATGGATTATAGAGCTAAAAGTAAAATATAAAGCTTTTAGAAGAGAACAGAATAATAGATTTGTGAACTTGGGGTTAGATTTAAGTAGCATAAGAAAAGCACTAATTATAAAACAAGAGATTGATAAATTTTATCACAGTTAAGAACTTCTATTAATCAAAGACTTAAAAGGCAAGTCACAGACTGAGAGAAGATGTTTACAACACAAATATCTGAAAAAGGGATTGAATTTAGGATATATAAGTAACTACAAATCAATAGTATAAAGGTAGACAACCCAAACTTTATGGGCAAAAGACTTGAGTAAGAACTTTATAAACGTGGATATCTACACAGGCAATAATTATTTGGGGGAAAATGCTCAATTTCATTACTCATTAGGCAAATACAAATTAAAACCAGAATGAATACCACTGTGCACTCACCAGAATGTCTAACATTTAAAAGACAGGTAATAGCAAAAGTTGGTGATAAAGGGGGGCAACTGGAATCTTCATATGCAGAAATGTAAATTGTATAACCACTTTGGAAAATTGTTTCAGTATCTATGACACAGTAATTCCACTCCTAGTAATACATACATTTGAGAGGAATGTATGCATACATCCACCAAAAGATGTCTACGAGAATGTTATAGCAAATTTATTCATTAAAGAAAAACACTGGAAACAACCCAAATCTTCATCAGCAATGGAATACATAAACTATGATATTTTCCTACAATGGAATATGAAGTAGCAATTAAAAAGAACAAGCCACTATTAAATGCAACAATGTGGATGAATCTCACAGACATTATGTTGGGTGAAAGAAGCTAGACACAAATGAGTACATACAGCAAGATTCTATTTATCTGAGGTGTGCAAGCAAAATAAATTTTTAGTAATACAAATTATAGTAATTATTCTGAGGACAGAAATAGTGACTGGAAAGAAGCACAAGGAAGCCTTCTGAGATCCTGGAAATGTTCTGTATTTTGATCTGGCTTGTGGATCCTTAGGTATGCTCATAAATAAAAATTCAATAAACTACACACCTAAGATTAATGCACATATATATATGATATACCTCAATAGAAAAGAAAAGTTTGTTTGGGAGACATCTTTTTAAGCTCCTTCACCTCACTCAGGGTCTCCCTGTCGCTACTATCCCTGGTTTCCAGGAACCTCTGTGTGCCCTATTTACTCTTAGAGTCCAAGCTGAAAGCAGGTTCCCAGTTGTTCAGCCCATGAGTTTTCCAGTGTCACAACACTAAACACCTTCTTCCCCCAACTACTCAGAAGTTAGAGTTTAACCATCTCAAGCTTAATGTTCCAGATATCCTGGCCTTCCATCAGCCCTAAGTAAAATTCCTGCTCTTGCAGAAAGTGCATAGACTGTTTTTAAGATTCCATGCTGTCATCTTACTCCACATTCTAAGCTTGCTGAAGCCTTCTTCTTCACCTAAAGAACCGCCCCCCCACCCCGGAAAAAAAAAGAAAGGAAAATGGGTGTGTGTGGGGGTGACTATAAGTTAAAAATTTTTTTTTCTGGTGGCATAAATTCCATTTTATTTATCTTTTTGTAATTTTCATATTTTTTCTACCTTTTTCTTTCCTTTACACTATTCTTATTTCTTCTTTTCTCTCTACCTATATCTGTTATACTTTTAAAAGACATGAAGAATGAGATAGTTCTAGAATAATTTTTTTAAATAAATAGACTTTTTAGAGCAGTTTTCAGTTTAGAAAAAAATTGATCAGAAAGTACTGGAGAGTCCCATATACCCCCTTTCCAAGACACCCATCTTTCCACCTAGTTTCCCTAATACTAACATCTTTCATTGATGTAGTACAACTGATGAAGCAATATTGATACAGTATTATTAACTAAAGCCCATAGTTTACATTAGGCTTCACCTTTTGTGGTGTACAGTTTCATGGTGTTTTAATATTAAGTAGGCTCCATGCCCAATGTGGGGCATGAACTCATGACTCTGGGATCAGGAGTCATGCTCTACCAACTGAGCCAACCAGGTGCCCTTTATGGGTTTTGACATATGCATAATGTCATGTATCCATCATTACAGTATCATACAGAATAGTTTCCCTACCCTAAAAATGCCCTGTATTCCCCCCTGTTCACCTCTCTCCTCCTCTATTGCACCCCACCTCAAACTTCTGGCAGCCTCTGATATTTTTACTCTCTCTATAGTTTTGCCTTTTTCAGAATGTCATATAATTGGAATCATATAGGATATAGCCTTTCAGACTGGCTTCTTTCACTTGCAATATTCACTAAGTTCCTTCCACATATTTTCATGTCTTGATAGCACTTTTTACAAAATCATTGTTGGGTAATAGTTCGTTGTTTGGATGTACCACAATTTGTTTACCCATTCACCTATCAAATTACATCTTGGTTGCTTCCAATTTTGGCAATTATGAATAAGGTTGTTATAAATAGTTACACAACTGTGCATGTTTTTTGTGGACAGAAGTTTTCAATTCATTTGGGTAAATACCTGGGGGTACAGGTCATATGGTAAGATTATGTTCAACTTTGTAATAGATAATTTTTTAAACATTCTAAATATAAACAAAAATGAGGTGCTTATTCAGAACAGAACATTGGAAATGGCCTTTTTTCCATTGCTACCTCAGTCCTACTTAGTAAGAGATCTCAGAATAGTTAGTGTTTTTACATTTTAACCTACATTTCTTCTCTTGAAGGAGCCTCTAAGTTCCTCTGTAAAACAAGTCAGAGTCAAGTAGATTTGGGTGGTGAGGAAGAGAACCAAAATGTTATAGAAAAAAATTCCATGGGTAAGATTCCTCTTTTTCTTTTTCTTTTTTTTTTTAAAGATTTTATTTATTTATTCATGAGAGACAGAGAGAGAGGCAGAGGGAGAAGCAGGCTCCCAAGCAGGACTCGATCCCAGGACTCTGGGATCATGACCTGAGCCGAAGGCAGACGCTTAACCATCTGAGCCACCCAGGCGCCCAAGATTCCTCTTTTTCTTGGGTTTATGAGCTTTGAAATGAGGTAGGTCAAGTTTGACTCCAAAATCTACTTACTAGTTCCTCATTACAGTTACTTAACCTACCATAGCCTCAGTTTCCCATCCATAAAATGGTGATTAATGGCATAATGGCATTGGAGAAAGATTTGATGAAATGGCATATTGTAGGCACACAGAACAGAACCAGGTATAGGGGAGACCCTCAACAAAAGTTTATTTCCCTCCTTTGGTTAAGACACTTGAATACCACACTATACTTTCCCTCCCCCACCTCACTGGGGCAATAACAGTAGGACCTCCTCTCGGGAGATCAGGAAATCTCCTCTGATAAGACTTCCAAATGAATTCCTGAGAAGATTTCTAAGAATGAGTGACATTATGTGGAAGTCATTAGAAGTAGGATGGTAATAGGCCTTGGCAGTTCTCTTGACAGCTTTACTCCCTAATGCCTTTTAATATATTACCCTCCCTGGAGTATTTGCATTTTAAATTAGGATTTCATAAGATAATATGAAGAAATTAGTGCCCAGCTGAATTTTAATCAATCTTGTGGTTGACTCCCCTAAACCTGCCCCAAGAAATACCAGTGTTTTTGCAACATAGCCTAACTGGTCCACAGAATTAAACTCAGACTCTTCAAACAACAATGGAATGTGGGATCATTGTTCCTACACTACAAAGTTCAAATGAAAGGAACACAATGTTGAGACTGCTTTGAGCCTTATGAAAATGAGACTGCTATTTTCTATGGATGTGAATGTAAAAATCACTTTTCATGGAAATATATCTATCTTTAGATGTGTTAGCTCTACCTAACACAGGGAGTATCCAATCAAAGTTAAGTGACCTCACAGAGATCAAAAGTGCTGAGATTTGCTGATCACATCTGGGATATGTCAGACTTTTTAGAGCTAGCTCTGTGCTTTCAGTATAATAATAAATGATAGCTCTATTTTTTCTCCCTAGATGATTACCAGGGGATTAACAGCTATTTAAATGCACCAATATTATGGCTTTCTGCAAGATCCTAATATTCTTTCCCAAGATAATTTACCCTCCCAATTCTCAGGGTTATATTTGCATCATGGAGCCAGTGTTTCCCTTCCTCAAAAGAGGGCAGGACCATGTCTTATTTGTCTGTGTACTTGGTAGCATGAACCTTTGTGTACATGGTGTTGACTATCTATCGGCAAATGCCATAGCCTTATTGTAAAATAGGAAATTAAAGATGCAAATTCTCTCTTTACAATGTGATTTGATTACCAACCTGTTAGTTAATAATTTGCATTTTACAATTTACAGGAACTATGTGGTAGTAGTAAAAGTAATCACAGCAGACCCTGACATTCTTAATATATATGTCCTGAGACATTTACAAACTCCTCAAATCACAGATTCCATTTATAGTATAGAATTCCTCCCGTGGGGTTCAGTCAAGTATCACGAAAAACTTTTAATTGATCCCTTAAGACCTTTATAATTCTATAAATATAAGACTAGACTCATTTATAAAGCTAACAGTATGAATTCTGTCTGGAAAATTTATTGAAATAGTTTGCGAATTGCCTTTCCTTATTTCCTTATGGAACACATGGCAAAAATACTCATATCGTGGATCCAAGCCACTGCCAATGTAGCATTCCCTCTCAATAATTTATCCCAAACATCTATTTCTCTGTATAAGCATCATCTATTTCTTAGATTGCTTAACTTTCTCTTCACACCATGACAACTGTTTTTAAAGATTTTATTTATTTATTTATTTAAGAGAGTGAGAGCCTGAGCAAGTGAGGGGAGGAGCAGAGGAGGAGGGAGAGAGAATCTCCCTGACTCAGGGCTAGATCCCATGACCACGAGATCATGACCTGAGCTGAAATCAAGAGTCAGAATTTTAACCAACTGAGCCTCCCAGGCGCCCCACCAACACTGTTTTTATTCCCTAGTTGGTTTTAGTTGTCTGTTTTGTTTTTTTTTTTTCTGTTTCTTTGTTTAGCAGCGGCACTTTCTATAAAATACAGACTTTCTTGCTTCACAGAATGTGCATGGATGGGGGGATGAGCTAAGAACCATAAAGTCAAGCTGAGATGAGGATGTTTGGCATTGTATAGGCTCCACCTGAAGAATGTGACTCACTCCTGCCAACTAGCCTCCTCTCCATATGTAGGATTCAGTTGTGTACCTCGGCAAAATTCAAACTATTACATAATGTGGACTATTGGAATTACTTAGCAATAGTCAAAACTGCACATATTAATTCCCTGAATGCCAAAGGTCTTATAATGATTTTTTTAAATTCTAATATAATTTGTGAATATACAGCCTTTTTGAGAGGGAGAAAGTGGTAAACTAATTAGTGAGTCCTACTGTGAGTAAGGAACTGGGTTACTTGCCGTATGCTCTAGAGACATGACATCATTTAATTCTCCCAGAAACTTTATGAGGTAGGTATATTATTCCTGGTTTTACAAGAAACTAAAGCTCTGAAAAGATTTAAACTTGCCCAATATTATACAACTAATAATTGGCTGGAAAATCATTCAAAGCTGGGTCTGTCTGACACAACAATGCTATTTTCACTGGAACCTTTGCTGTTCAAAATGTCCACAGCATTAGTGTCACAGCAAGGTTGCTGAAAATGCAGAATCTCGGAGAAATATAAACCAGTTTATAGATAATTCAGATTAAGGCCTGCCAAATCTCATAGGTGCCTAGGAAAGAATGGAAAACTAAGAAACTGAGGTACACAGGGATTGAAAGTGTTGACAGAGTTTAATTCACTACTTAATTGTGTAATCTAACCTTTGAATCTTTTCCTTTTCTCCAGAAGTTCCACAAGCCAATAGCAAACAGGATAATATCTGTTAATAAGCCAATAAAGAAGTATTATACTCCAAGCTAATGACAGATTAACCACCCTATTTTTCCAGGCAAGGGGAGAGGAAAGGAATAAAGTCCAGGTTTAGTTGAGGTGTACCCTTTATAGGAGAGCTGATGTCCAGCTGCTAGTGCAAGAGTCCCCTGTTGCTAAAGCATGTTGCTAGGGAATGTGGGCCATGGTGTTGGTGTTGTCCAGCAAGCAGATCTCTGAGGACCACTCCATGGTCTTCACCACTGCAGGGAAGAGTTGTCTTTACTGGCAGGAGCTAATGAAGACCTCTTGGATAGTCCTCACAAACCCTCAGTCTTTATAGTCTCAATGTCCCCTTGCCATAGTTGCTTCTTCATGTTTTTATTGATAAGCCCCCAGGGGCACCCCCTCAGCAGCTCAGCTTATCACCAGCAACAGATGAGATGACAACACTCTGCCACGGTGGACTTTACTCTTATAGCAAAAACAACTTTACTCTTAACAATTTTATTTTTGTCATAAATAAATGGATTTGAAATCATATCAAACCCATATACAACCTTAGGTTACTTTCAATTTCCTCTTCCAAACATGCTCCTCTACTAGTCTTTCCTAGTTGTGACACTGCCCCAGTTGCTCAGGCCAGTTCTAAGGGTCATCTTTATTCTCTTTTCATTGTCCTACATATAATCCATCACAACTTCTTTTGGATTCCCCTGCAAAATATATACTAAAAGTCAACCACACTTCACCATCACCACCTTCTCCAAAAAACCCCATGTTTTTCCTGGGTAACTATATGGTCTTCACTATTCTTTCTTATTCTACTCTTTAACTCCTACAAGTCATTCACTGCACAGAAGTCAAAGTGATGTTTTTAGTTACTTCTAATAATTCCTCATTGAATTCAGAATAAAAATCAAATTCCATGATCCAGCCACTCTTTCTACCAGCCTCTTTCTCATTAACCATGCTTGAGTTAACACTGGCCTTCCTTCTTTTTCTGGAACATGTCAAACTCATTCTCACCTCAAGGTCTTCATGTGTCCTCATCTGGAATGCTACTCCCTCAATTCTTTCTGTGCGCCTTCTTACATTCACACATCAGCTCAAATATCAGCTGCTCAGAAGAGCCTTACCTGACAATCTTAACTAGAGCAGCCCCTCGTGGTACTGAAATTTATTCCAAAAGACAGTTTCGTGGTTTGTTTTTTTTTTTCATAGCACTGTTGCAGGTTGGGTTCCCCAGGAACCAGAGACTGGGTGGTGGCTTTGCTTATAGGAAGCTTATTAGAGATTTTCTTGGTCAACATCTGACGAAGAGAAGGAAAATAAGAGGCTTGGACAAAGGGAGAAGTTCAGTCTCAACAAAGTCCTCACCCAACCCCACAGGGAGCTCTGAAGCTGCAATGGCCCTTTAGAGATAGATCAGCAAGGCAGGAGGACACATTTTTATATCCCCACATCAACCAATTACTGGCTGCCAGCGGCCTCAAGGAGACACAATGGCTCTCTTCATTTGAGACCGTTCCCAAAGAAAGCTGACAGCTAACACTGTCTGTTTGCAGCATCCCAAAGAGCTGCAGAAGTATGTTTTTTTTTATACTAAATGAGGATCTGGGTAGCACTGCACAGAGTTCACCAGAGTCTCCCTTTAAATCCACTGTTTTGTATACAATCTGGAAGCAGCTTTGTTAGGATGCTGGTGTATCTTTCTCAGGTAAAACTTAACAGAGATTTACTGGAATGAAATACAGCCCCAGCCACTGCAGCCAACCTTAGGATCACACGTGAAACTCGTTGTCTTACTTACTTTCCATTCTATATCTTCCCCAACCTCACCTAGCATCTCCACAAGTCTAGGTTTCTTACCTGGTGGCGTGACAAGACCCTTAGACCTGAGGGGTCTGAGCTCCAAGTCACTATGTTTTTCTCTGACTGTGGCTTCTGAACTTATCTATGAATGTCAAAATTGCACAAAGGAGTACCAAGAGGCACCTAAATAAATCACTTGGGTGCCAAATATATTTTTCCCTATCTCCATCGTGTAATAGTCATCAATCCCCTTCTGATACCAAAAGGACCGTTGGTCCCTGAGCACTTTGGGTTCCTCATGCCAAATTCTAATTTATTGTCTGGTTTCTTAGTCCCATGATGATACTAACTTTTGCAGGTCGGGGCTCTCAAGAAGCAGACTGAGGCAGAGATTAGTAATCGGACGTTTATTAGGGAGTGCTCTTGGGTCCTTGTCTATGGAAGGAAAGGAAATAGGATTGGGCAGAGGAAGAAGTTGGGCCATGATGCATTAACAAAAGCCTCAGCTAACCCTACAGAAAGCTGGTATGGACATTTAGAGTTGTTCTGAGCTGAGGTGAGGGTGTCCATCCATTATACCTCCATGTTGACCAGTTATTGGATATGGACTACCCTAGAAAAGGAACATGACCTTGAGCAAGGTGACTCTCTTTAGGTAAGGTAATTCTCAGAGGGGGCTGAGAAGTGAGGGCTGTTGGCTGACTGCATTCCCAATGGGAATATCTAAGAACATTAGACCCAAAGGGGTATCTGGAAAGGTCATCATAGAATTAATTATAAGCTTGTGTCATTATCTGAAATTATTTTGCTTTTAAAAAATGTTCTCTCATTTATTAAATATCTCCCTCAATTAAAACTAAACATCATAAGGACAGATACCTTACCTGTCTGGCATGTAGTAGGTAGGTTCTCAACACAATAGTTGTTGAATTTGAATGAATGAGTTTAAAACTGATTATAATGGAGGCACCTGGGTGGATAAGTCAGATAGCGTCTACCTTCAGCTCAGGTCATGATCCCGGGTACCTGGGATCAAGCCTCATGTCAGGCTCCCTGTTCAGTGGGGAATTTGCTTCTCCCTCTCACTATGCCCCTCCCCCATTGGCGTGCACTCTCTTTCTCGCTCTCTCTTCTCTCTCAAATAAATAAATAAAATCTTTAAAAATAAATAAAATAAAACTTATAATGCCTATCAAAATAACCAAAGATAATCTATGGAGTGTTATTTGAGGGAGCAATTTCATTGTTAGACTGGGAGTTTGTGTGCGGGTTTTTTTTTTTCTTTTTTTCTTTCTTTTTTTGTAACTCAAAGACAGAATATAAAGGTCTAGAGAAGTCAATATTTCAAGGTCATTTCAAGGTCATTCTCTTTTTGTATGTCATCTGCAGGATAACAAATATTTGGGAGGAAAAAAGGAAAGAAGAAAGAAAGAAAGAAAGAAAGAAAGAAAGAAAGAAAGAAAGAAAGAAAGAAAGAA